>NW_007255413.1:144997-181086 GCF_000164805.1 Carlito syrichta | reverse complement strand
GGCCAGGAGCGGCCACTGCCCTCCAGTCTGGGCGACAGAGTGAGACTCCGACTCAAAAAACAAAGAAAACACACTGGGTACCTGGTCCAGTATCAGGGGGAGACAGGGTCAGCTAGAAGACCAGACTTCACCAGCATGCAACTCACTTTTGTAGTAAATTCTCGCTTGTACCCCACAATTCTAACATCAAACAAAATAAGATTTAACTAAAAGTGGGCCTTCCACGAGGTGATTAAGTCAAAATTCTTACTCACTCATGAGTGGGATTAAGGTCCCTAGAAAAGAAGCTTCACGCAGCACTGGATTCTCTTGCCTCCTTCCTGGCACCACAGGAGGATTCAGCATGCCTTCTCCCTGGAGGGTTGGCAATGAAGCACCATCCTAGAAGCAGAGAGCAACCATCAACAGAAGGCTAAGCCTGCTGGCACCTTGAGCTTCTCAGCTTTCAGATCTGTGAGAAATACATTTCCATTGTTTATAAATTACCTAGTCTTGGCTATTTTGTTATAGAAGCACAAAACAGACTAAGACACTCAGTTTTTACCTAATATCCTTTTCCTGTTCCAGGACACCTCATTACACATAACTGCCCTATCTCCTTAAGCTCATCTTAGCTGCTACTCTTTCTCAGATCTTCCTTGTTTTTGATTACCTTGATAGCTTTGAGGAGTACTGGTTAGATAATCTGTAGGATGGTCCTCTATCGGAATTTGTTTGATGTTCTTCTCATGATTAGACTGGGGTGATGGGTTTTTTGGAAGAAGCTTATCGAGATAAAATGTCATTCTTATCCATTCATATCAGGGGCACATGTTATTAGCATAATTTATCACTACGGATGTCAAATTTGATCATCAAATTGAGGTTGTACAGGTCAGGTTTTACCACTGTAAAGTTTTTATTTTGTCCCTCTTTTTATACTGTTTTTGTTGGAAGACAGTCACTATTTAAAGGATATATTAGAAAAGTAGAATATTACTCTCTCTCCTTGAAGACAGAGTATCAACATACATTATTAAGTGTTTTTCTGCACAGATTTCTTTATTCCTTATTTTGTATTTAATCATTAATAAGATGATCTCTGTTGTATTTATATTAGCATGGTCTCATGGTTATTTATCTTATACTCTGGATTATAACCCAATACTACTTATTTTGTTGCTCAAATTGTTTCAGGTTCATCTACTGGGAGTCATTTCAGTGACTCTTGTGTCTCTTAGACATATTCTTTTGTGGCGCATACATCTTTTTTGATGAGCATTTCTTTGTTTCCTACATTTGACATTTGAAGATGCTCCAGTCTCCATTTTGAATACTTCCTGCCCCAGTCCTAGAATCAGTCATTTCTCCAGGAATTCTGATTCCTTGTATTAAAGGATGGTATTAGAAATAAAGATCTTAGCGCTAGGTGTGTTCATTGCTACTGGAATATCCTTACTTCTAGGGACTCTCAACTGAAAAAAAAAAGAAAAAAGAAAACATAGGTAGATATACTAATATACACATATCTACAAATATTTAGATATGCTTCCATCTGTAAAATTATTAAACTGAACATTAGTTCCTGCTAATTTCTTGAACTGTCATCTATTAACATGTGAAATTTTCTAGAATTCTGTTGTGCTTATCCGTAACCTCTCACAGTGATAAACCTAATTCCCATCAACCAGCAATCATTTAATCATTTGTCTAACCCAAGTATATATGTATATGGTTTCAAAATTATTACTTCATATGAACAAGAACATTATCAACTAGAGTATAGTTCAGATGTACACCTCTTTTTGCCAGTGGTCTTAAAGACTCCATTGATTTCTAAAGATGGTAGTTAGATTTTTGACCAAGCAACAGATGCCTGATTTTAATGGAAACAATTCCTAATGCAGTATCTAATTAGGCATTCAGTAAACTCTAAATGATGAACATATAGAAACAAGTTTTATAAGTGTATACCAGGTATATGAATCACAAATCTTTGAGAAAAAAATGGGAGGCTTCACAAGAGCTTGTTCTCTAGACCAGGAAATAAACTTGTGTGTCAGGGGACCGATGGTGCACCATTGTGTATATGTACCACACTTTTTTCTTATCCAGTCCAGTTTCCATGGGCAGTACAATTGATTCCATGTTTATACTGTTGTGAATAGTGCTGCAATAAATGTGCGTGTGTAGGTATCTTTTTCGTAGAGTGATTTGAGTTCCCAGAAGGGGGTGGTCTGGGTCGTATGGAGGGTCAATGTCTAGTTCTTTGAGGAATCTCCACATTGTTTCCTATACAAGTTTGCATTCCCATTTGCAGTGTAGAAGCATTTCCTTTCTCCGCATCCTCACCAGCATCTGTTGTTTTTTGTTTTACTAATGATGGCCATTCTTACTGGAGTTAGGTGGCATCTCAGCGTGGTTTTGATTTGCATTTCTCTGATGATTCTAAGAGTTGATTGACATAAGCACAATTATTATTTATTGGTAACTAAATAGTTTAAGTTTACATTGATAAAACATGACTTTCTCACTCACATGAAATTACGTTTCATCAAAAACGCAGTAACATTTCAGTATATATGTCCACAGAAATATGCCAACCTACTTGTAATTATTAGATGTAATTTGGCAAAGAAGGCAGTAAGTCAGCAAAATAAGCTTGCAGTTCCAACAGGAGAAGGGATTGTTGTAATCTTCTTGCTTTCACTTTCCATCTCATCCATAAACCCCATTCCTAATAACTACCACACCGATTTCAGTGCAGGATAAAAGGTAAGTCACGCTGCAGAACCAACCAACGGAGAAGCTGGAAGCTGCAAAAGAGAGAAAAGTAAAAGAATCAAAAGAGAGCATCAAGTTTCCTTTTAATGTGACTGGAATATCATGAAATTACATAGAGTAGGAAACTGATACTATAATTTGGTCCAAGTTTGCTTGTGACATTTGGAATGAATTCAAAAAGAGAATGGGAAAAGGCCCCTAGTCATCTTTCTTTTTTTTTATTATAGGAAAAGTAACTCATTTAGATACTCTAATCACGCAATGATACAATTAATTTATTGAAAATAAGGTTATGAGTATAGGTATTGATAATCTGTAGGCAAGAAAACTTTGCTGACCCCTTCTGTTCGCTGTCAAATATTCTTACCCTTGAATTCGGAATTTTCATTTTTTAAATTTTAATTCATGTAGATCTAAATAATTTTTAACTATATATGTATATAATCTGGTGATAAACTGAAATATATTAACTGGTGGAAATAAATAAATTGCAACTGTATTTAAATAAATAAAGCCTTAGAGTTATAGATGTTAAAGCACTTTCAGTAATAACTTTATGAAAAATTATCTTCATTAATATCTGAACTAGAGCAGAAAACTGGCAATTCCTATGGTTGCTGGCATTTTCTATTGGAGTCCCACACACTTGAGGCTGTGTTTTGTGTGTATTTTCATTTTAGCTAACAAGTACCTAGTGAGAATTCAATATGTATTAATTGATTGAAAGATCTATTCACTTACCTGAGAGCTAATTTAAGCTTAACTTGAACATTTCACATATATCTTCATATGTCTGCCATTCTTTCACTTAGCTCAAAATCAAGTGCACAACTGGATTGAAACCTCTACTCGGCATTACAAATCCATCAATCTAAAAATATTGTAAAGTGAATATAGAGTTTTGTGAGAAATTGAAAAGAATAGTTGAGAAATATTTATGAAGACTTCCTATAAATTTCACTACATGCAATAAGTAACACTAAACCCTGCTACAACCCAATGATATTGTTGCAGTTTGACAATTGTAACAACAACAGAAAAAGAGAAAAATAAAAAAGTAAAGATTGGTGTAGATCTAGAAAAAGTAAACCTGCCCACTTTGATGAAAATAGTACAAATTGCTTTCTCTGAGAAATAACATAGTATTTCTTTGAGCTCTGAATCTGTAAATACAAAAACTACCTAGACTTAACAAGAAATTGTACTGCACAAAGAAAGATATAAGCTGGTGATTATGGATATCTAATATATTAAAAGTCTGTATCTCTTAGAACAGGGAATCAAAAGGACTGAAAGGGATAGGCTAACATGGAATTGAGAGAATAGAGAAAAAGTAGTAAGCGTATGCTTTTAAATTGAAGGTGCCATTTATCAGATTCCTCTGGCTGATTGGAAGAAAAAAGAAAATACCCCCCCAAGTGACTCTTGTATGCCAGGAGAAGTGAGTAGAACACAGAGCCCACTCCTGCAGGCTTCCTGGCCACCCTACTTCACAAAGTAAGAGGAAATGTGTCCCCAGATTATCCACACTCCATCACTTTCCTGCAAATCCTCTCTGTCTCACATGACAGCATTTCTTGGCTGCACATGGGTTGACATCCATCCACATTTCAGGGCTTGTTCCACACCTCCCTTTGGTCACCCTTTGGGCTTAGGGGTCCAAGCGCAGAGTAGACACCTTGGGGCCATTTGAGCAGGGAAACCCAAGGGACTGGGTACCTAGAGTGTGGTCAGAGACCAAGAAAATGACTAAGTGTAGACATTTCCCTTGACCACACAGAATCCTCACCTTGTGGGAAGAAGAACACACACAGAAAGACCAGAGAGGAGTTTTAAAGCATGAGCCCAGTGTAGAGACCCTCTTACTTGATTCTAAAGATGGTACTGGGCATAGAAGACAGATGTTAAATAATTACCCAAAAGTAAAAAAAAAATATATATATATATATATACAACACAACACAAAACAAAAATTAAACAGCCTTCTTTATAGTGAGATTAAGTCAGAATTACATGGTAATATGAGTATTAAATGGTGAGTAGAGGATGTATGTCTGCCTCGAACTGTGTGATCAGGAAGTCTTTCCATGGCAAAGTAAAATTAGAAAGATGTGAGAGCAGTTAGCTAAGTAAAGATGAGACACAGAAAAAAAGAAACTTGTTTCACACAGAAAAACCATCTCTCAGAAAGGACGCAAACAGTCTATGGAAAGAGCTGGAGGGTAATGAGCTCCTCTATTTAGAGGAAAATATTTGAAGTAAAGTGAACTTGCTATTACATAAGAATTTCTGTGACCAAATACAAGTGGGATCAAAAAGTAAAGGCACACCATGGAATACTACACAGCCTTAAAAAAGAGAGCAAAATCATGTCCTTTGCAGCAACATGAATGAAGCATTATCACAGAATCAGAAACCTGAATGCCATATATTCTCCCTCATAAGCAGGAGTTAAACCGTGAACACATGCTGGGGACAACAGACATAGGGATCCTCCGAAAAGGCAAAGGAAGAGGGGAAATCAGGACTGAAAATTACCCACTAAGGTACTATGTCCACCACCCAGGTGATGGGCTCAGTAGATGCTCAAGCTTCACCATCACACAATATTTCCATGTAACAAAGCTGCATCTGTACCCCCTTTGAATCAAAACAGAAAATTTTTTTAAAAAGAGACTGAAAGCTGGTAAATTTAAATTAAGATGGTAAACCAAATACCCTATAAGGAGACTTACTGTTGCAATTCATGTGATGTGTGCAAATGGACCACACCATTCTAGCTCTCTGGTTAGACTTTGAAACAATAATTGCTGAGAACTGTTATACTGAAATTCTAGTAGAAGGCGGAACCCCATAGAATTAACACAGCTCATGAACCACGTATGTCCTCACTGAAACACTCATAGTTGCTGCTGAAATGTTCAGGACCCATTCCAAAACTGTCTTTTAGTGGGATGATTAAATTTTATTCATCTTTTTGGCCAATGTATGGTACCAAGTTATTTGGTGAAAAACCAGTTTAGATATTGTGTGAAGGTGTTTTGTAGATGGGATTAACATGCAAAATCAGTTGACTTTATGGACAGGACACTACTCTTGATAACAGCAAAAACTCTGGTTTCTCAGAGAAGAAATTCTGCTCCAAGACATCCATGTTCTTTGATGTGGTAGTCTTAAGTCTAAAATTTATAGGGCAAGCTGGAAGGCTGAAAGTTCCATCCAGAATTGATGTTATAGTCTTGAGACAGTATTTCTTTTCTGAGAAAACAGAGTTTTTGCTATTAGCAAGAGTAATGTTTTACCCGTAAAGTCAATTGATCATACATAAATTGTTCTACAACCCCCCCCAAAAAAAACACCAGAACACGCATGTTTATAGCTGTACTATTCACAATAACCAAAACATGGAACAAACCATACTGCCTATCAAAAGTGGACTGGATAAAGAAAATGTGGTACATATACACAATGGACTATCGCACAGCCATAAAGAAGCACAAAATCATGAACTCTGCAGCAAATTGGATGGAGCTGGATGGAGACCATCACACTTAGTAATGGATCACAGAAACAGAGAACTGAATGCAGCATGTTCTCACTCATAAGTGGGACCTGAGCACCAATCACCTTAGCACAAGGGAGGGATTGGCAGTCGCTAGACCCTGCCGGGGAGGGGGGGACACGTAACATCACAAGGGGTGTCTGGTCCTAAACCCAGGGAAGTGAGGGCCAGCTGGAGGCCCAAACTTCACCTGCACGGAGCCTGCTTGTGTAGCTAATACTAACTTGTACCCCACATCTCTATAATAATAATAATAATAAAAAGATTACTGCATCTATTTTTGCCTGAGTTTCTAGTCAGCCAGTCTGCCATACCCCTCTCAGACTTGTTAACCCCCAAACATGTGGGAACCCATTATCAGAAGAACCCTGACCCATAAAGTCAGTGAAGCCAATCTGATTTCCAGTTGCCTGCTTTTCTAGTACAGTCATGTGTCACTTAACAACAGGGATACATCTGGAGAAATGCATCTTTAGACAATGTATTTATTGCACAAACACTATGAATTGCAAAACCCTAGGTGGTAGAGCCACTACTCACCTAGGGTATGTGGTATAGCCTATTGCTCTGAGGTTAAAAACCTGTACAGAATGTTGCTGTGTTGAATAGAGTGAGGATATAGGAATTCAGTGTTAAGTATTTATACAATTTTATAGCACCATTACAATCTCATGGGACCACCCTTGTATATAGTGTTCATTGTTGACCAAAACGTCTTTATATGGTACGTGACTATACTTGGAATAAAACCCATGACCTATGCCATTCCTGAAAAATTCATGATGGAGGTTTAAAAGGGAGGAGCCAGTCTTTCAGCTATTACCATAATGAGTCATTAACAGATTAATTAGAAAGTGAAAAATATAATAGCATTTTCTTTCAAACTACATAGATAAGGTTACATAGAATAGAAAGAAAAAGGCTTTGGAACATCCACATTCAAAGTTGGAATGAAAATAAATTTTCTGGCAGATGGAACTTTATCTTTAAAAGAGTTTTAAGACCTGGGTTTCAAACTTTACCTGTAAGATGACCGATTATATATCTAATCTTGAATTGTACTCCATATCTTTAAAATAAAAAAGTCCTGAGTTTATTGAATTTTTGTTAAGTTTAGAAATCCTAGTAGCTTTCACAGCAGGTTTTCAGAAATACAACTTATGTCTCTATCACTAATTACTGATGTAGAGCTCATTTTAAAAAATAAAGAATAAAGTGTTATAGAGAAAAGAATACATACAAATTATATGAAATTTTAAAGATTCCTAACTACTCAATAGAGTCATGTATTATGTTATTAATGTTTAGTTACAGCCTTCAAATATTGGCAGTAAAATATAATTAATTAAACAAGGACTATAAAAAGAAGAAAAAACCCAAACAGGCTAACAATTAGAATTAACACTGATATCATCAACAGACTTCAAATTTAAACTACAGTATCTCAGAATTAAGGGCAAAATGTAACATACAATGTCAGATTTTTTGGCTAATTTTGGTGGAAGGATCCTTCCCAATATTCAGTATCAACACAGGTTAATCATATGTGTAACTTATTTGACTATGGAAGCACTCAAGGAATATTAAGATAATTCATTTAATTAACAACAACAACAACAAAGGAATACATGAATAATTCTAATGACCAACATTAATTACTATGGCAGTCTCTCCAAGATGGCCTCCAACAATCTCCACATCCTGGTATTCACTGTTTTGTGTTGCCCCTATTCTTTACTATGGGAAAAACCTGTGACTTGCTTCTAGCCAAAAAGTACATGGGGAAGATAGTGAGATGTCACTTTGGTGATTACATTACATGAGATTGTAACTTCCATTTTGCTAGAGACTGCCATGACTGTCTTCTCATGATGGGCACCAATTTAGGAACACGCATTCATGTTGGAAGGCCCACATTGTAGGGAACTGAGAGTGGCCTGTGGAAACAGCTGACAAGGAATTAAGAGCCTTAGTCCAACAGTCTGCAGCAATTATTATCCTGCCAACAACCACAAGAGCTCAAAAGCAGAACCTTTGAACAGGAACTCAGTCCTTGCAGACTAATTGACTGCAGCCTTGTGAGATCCCCTAAACACAGGATCCACTCAACCTATGCCTGGATTTCAGACTCAAAGAACTGGGTGTTATTTTGAGCTGCTAACTTTGTGGTAATTGGTTACTCGGCAGTAGATAACTAGCACAGATTGTTGTACCTGAAAGGGTGTTACTGCAGAAAAAATATCTATAAATGTAAGAGTATCTTAAACCCTAGAACTGTACAGTGAGCAGAAGAAGAGAAGATTGTTTAAGAGCAGGAAAGAGCCTAAATGGCTTGTTGATAAGGACCAAAAGGAAGTGAAGAAACTTTCATTCACTTACGCTGAAATGTATCTGTCCATATCACGCTTTCAATAGATGTTTTACTCATACATGATTTTGCAACATTGTACATTGGCCATTTGGAAATTGGTTCACTGAATTATACAGATCTTCCAAAAAGCTGACACATTTCATTATACAATATCAAGAAAATCACATTTGTTAATATCACCACTGATTTCACGCAAAAAACAAAATATTTAAATATCAGGAAACTGTCAAGCTCATAATAGTGGATGCAAGTATCTCCAAATCAAATTTTCTTGAAAACTTGAATCTTTGTGTTGGCATCAAATGGCAGCAATTATTTTTCTTAAAGTGACAGGACACTTTGCTATTTTTGGGTCGGTGCAAAATTCTGATTAACCATGGTGCGTGCTAGTCAATTGTTGCACAAAAAGAAAACTGGTGTTCCATTAAAAATGCGACTTCTTCAGTTCATCAATCACAAAAAAACCACAAATATTTTTCAAATGGAAAACCATTCTGCTTTAGAAGGTAGCAAAGTGTTGTTTGGATACATCACATTTTATCACACGTAATATTAAAAAGACATGTGTCCAAGAGCCAAAGTTTAATAAAATCAATATTTCTTACTGTTTTATCAAGATATTGTTCATTGGAACTTTTACTGCAAAGGCATGGCAGCAAGCAATACATATGCTCTCAGTAAAATTTATTGTTCCTGATTTATTCTGTGTGAAGGTACCAATAGTTGAACCCAAGATTGCTTTTGCACCATCATGCAAATGTCAACACAGTGAGGTAAGTTAATGATGCCTTTTGATCTTACAGATGCCCTGAGTCTCAGGAGTTCCCACAGGTGTTGGGAACTGCACTTTGAAAAATATTGTTTTATACAGTACATTTAGGTCCACAGCCTTTCTCTATCCCGAATCAGTTTGATCTCAACTCGTTTTGTCAATATTAAAGCTCAAGTAAGATCACGTGAGGCATTAGGCTCTCAAAAAGCTTAAAATTTCCAATGGGTAGTTAACCCCAAGATGACAGAGACCAAGGGGATAAGTGGTGTTATCTACCTTCCAGTGACCTGTGATAGCTAAGATCAGTGAACCCAACAGGTAGAAGACACCAGGAAACGTTAAGTTTTCTTACTGTCATTTAGTTGTTGGTGGGCTTGCCAGAGGGAAAAAATTTGTGTATAATATTCAAGAAATTGTTAGCTTGTTTTGACATGCTTTTGTAAAATCAAAATTCCCCTCTTCCTTGGTTCTCCATAAGTTCTGTTTCTTGATTCACCAAGGAGCTTCTTTTAAAGTCTCATAGTATGCTCACAATGGTATGTTAACTTATCAGTGTTATTTCCTTTCATTGTCATATCTTTAAAATATGAAGTACCGGTATGTTTTATTTCTGGCATATATTGTTAACAACATTTGGTGTTACGAATCTATTCTTTCAATGTCCTTTTATTATGCTGTACTTTTTTCATATATCTATTTATTATAAAGCAGTATTCAACCAAGACAAAACTTTTATATTTTCTTTTCTTTTCCATCAAACAGCAATCTAGTTTGCTCGAGTCATTTTTATCTAGGCCAGGTCATGGGCAAATATACTCTTAAATTCCTCAATGTGTCATCAACTTTATTCCTAACAATCAAACCCAGATCTTGCTGTGGGTATCTCAAAATACTTTTAGCAGGCCAGACTTACTTTGTGCCAGACACTGCATGTGAAACTAAATGTGACCTTGAAGAATTAAAATATATGTGGAAAAACAGAAATGTAGAAGCTAAATTGCATTAATATTTATAATGTCCAAAGCATTTTATAATAAGAAGTTAGTTAATGTTTGAATTCAATAAATTCTTAATTTAATGCTTCTGCATGTCTTTGTATTGTTAATATCAATATGTATTTTAAATACTTGACAATTCTTATCAAAACAAGATATTAGAGGAGGAAGCCTACTTTAACTCACACATGAGACAGACAAGAGCCATTTTGTGATTTAAATTTACAGATTCTAGTTATTAAAATTAATTACATGGTGAGAATCATCAGAAATAAGAGGATAATTGCATTCAATAGATTCAACAATATACGTTATTAAAAGACACTATTAAATTGTCTATAGCACTGGGCTGGGCTCTACAACTGACAATGTGCAATTTAGGAAAATTTGGTCCCTCAAAGCAAAAGTGCAGTATTTGTACCAGAAGGGGAAATAAATTCTGCATGGCAAAAGTGACAAAAATCTATTACAATTACTTCTCCATGTATTTAACTTCTTTTGTTGCTTTGATTTAACAGATTGATTGTGGATAAGAAACAGTGATTTTCAGGAGGTAGTTCTAGTGTAGGATGAGATTAGGAGAAAATGCCATTTTAAATGAGGAAACCAGAGACAGTCTCAAAAGCTGGTATTTAAGTGAAACCGATGTTCATATCTGGAGAAAATTATTTTGTTAAATTGATCATTCTATGTAGAGACCCTGAGGTAGCCTCAGCCTTTCTCTATCCCTAAGGTAGGAATACACTATGGTAGGAAGACACTTTTCCTACTGCAAGGACACGAGAATAGCCTTACAAAAGAGTTAGCAAAAGAAAGAAATGAAGTAAAAGAGAGTGAGATCCTCTATTAGTATTGGATACTGCAACCACTTTGACTTCTTCCTGAGTAAGATGAAAGACTAGTGCAGGGTTTTGATTACAGGTAATGTCTTTTTCTAGTAGGCACAAAAATGATACATGGGAGAAGGACAGTCTTGAGAAAGTCAAAGACAGAAGGAAGAACCCAGTTTGGAAGCTCCTATGATAATATCATGCCAGAAAGGAAGAAATGTTATGGGCACGTTTTGAAAGTGCAACTAAAATAATTGCTTATGTATTGGAAACAGAACATGAAAGAGAGTCAAGAATAGCTCCAAGTTTTTTTTCCTGAGCACTAGAAGTATACTATTGCCATTAACTGTAAAGAGAATGGCTACATCTGTTAGTTATGATCAGGAATTCAAGTTATTTGAGAAGCCACACAGATGATGTAATTTTTGCCTTGCCAGTGAGAATTAGACCTGCCTAGGCAACTCAGCACTCACTTGAGATTCCATAAAGCCATGCCATTGAAGTTAATGCATCGCCTTTGATTGAAGACATATCACAGAACTAAAAAAGAAAAAGAAGAAAAAAATAGATGTACTTAGTCAAAGAATAAAATCAAATTTGGAGATTCTTAAAGCTTTGAAGGTTCTTGACAGAACAAAAATCAAAACTCTTTAAAGAAAGACAATACTATCCAGATTCCCTACAGAACATAGTCCACACTATCAAGCACAAAATACTTGATATGTGAAGGAGCAGGCAAATGTGACTCATTACATATTTTTAAAAGTTACCAATGATAGAAGTTTTGTTTTGTTTTGTTTTTGTTTTTTTTGAGTTGGAATCCCACTCTGTCACCCAGACTGTACTGCAGTGGCTGCTCCTGGCCACCGCAGCCTCAACCTGCTGGGCTCTGGAGATCCTTCTGCCTCAGCCTTCTGAATAGATGGAACTACAGGCATGTGCTACCACACCAGTCTAATTTTTTTTATTTATTGTAGAGATGAAATCTCACCAAGTTGCCCAGGCGGGTCTCGAACCCACGGGCTCAGGCAACCCACTCACCTCAGCCTCCCAAGGCGTGGGATTACAGTCTGAGCCTCCGAGCCCAATATGATAGAATTTGAGATGACCTCAAATGTTAATATTGACAGGTAATGATTTTACAACAGTCATTTATAAATACAACTAATGATTTAAAGGAAAAGATGGATGTAATAAATGAATATATGGGAAACATCAAGAGGAAATGGAAATTATGTTTAAGAAGTTCTAAAACTACAAAATAACTATCATTAAAATGTACCAGAAAGGATAAATAGAAAGTAAGATACTGCCAATTAAAGAGTCAGTGGATTTGTAGATATCAATAAAACAATATTTAATTTGATAAAAAGAAATGAAATGCTGGAAAAACTGAACAGAATGTCAGTGATTTATAAGACACTGTCAAGTGCCCAACACCTTTCCAACACCAACACAAATGTTATTAAAGTCTGAAATTGATAAAATTTAAAAAATTGAAAACATTCAAACAAACATTCAAACAAATTGAAAACATTCAAACAAATGACACCACATTTATACAATCATCAACATGCAGATCCTGGAAGCTTTGTATATTTCACACTGGTTAAAAAAAATAAAGTCACATGTAAGTGCATCAAAATAAAACTTTGCAAGACCAAAGCAAATCTTGAAATTAGTGCAAAAAAAGCACATTGTACGTAAAGAAATATATTTTGTATATAAATATATTTATGTTAGTTTCCTTACATGTCATAATATACATTCTTTACTTAACTTATTCTACTTATATTTGATGTTAAACTACCTCACATAAGATGTAAAAGCTAACTAAAAGACAAATACTGTATGATAGAGTATAGTTTCATTAAATTACTAATTATGTTTTATATATACATAATATTATACATCCATTGTATTCTTTCAGACTTTCTATCAGGAGTAATTTTCCTTTAAACTGAAGTACTTTCTACAACATTACCATTTGCTTTTGTTTTTTTTGTACATTTTTGATGCTAACAAATTTTTTTTCATTTTTTTCTTAAAATATCTATTTTTGTGTGTTTTAAATCATAAAATGGTGTTAAATTTTGTCAAATGCCTTTTTCATCAATTGAAATAACTTTTTTATTGCTTTTATTTTTCCTGTTAAAGTGGTGTATTATGTTGATTATTTTTCATATCTTGAGCCATCTTTGCATACCAAGAATAATCCCCATGTGGTAATGGTGTATACTCTTTTAATATACTGCTGGATTTATTTAGCTAGTATTTTGTTGCATTTTTTTGCATCAATGTTCATAAAGTTCATTAGCCTCTAGTTTTCTTATAGTGTCTTTGTCTGACTTTAATATCAGGGTAATATTGGTCTCACAGAAGGAATTAGGAAAGAGGAGTTTTCTCCTCTTCATTTTTCTGGAAAAGTTTTGGAAGAATTGGTGCTAGTTCTCCTTTAACCATTTAAAATAATCATCCATAAAATTATCAGGTCCAGAGCTTTTCTTTGTTGGGTGGCATTTGATTACTAATTCAATCTCCTTAGTAGATAAGGTCTGTTCATATTTTCTATTTTCTCATGATAGGTTTTGTGTTTTTCTTTGATAGTTTTGTGTTTCTAAAGATTTGTCTGTTTCATCTAGGTTATCACATTAGTTGGCATACAATTGTGCATAGTACTTTTCTACAATTATTTTTATTTATGTTTGCCAGTAGTAATGTTCCCACTTTCTTTCTGATTTTAGTAAATTGAGTTTCTTCTTTCCTTTTTTTTCTGTAACTTGTCTACAAAATGTCAAAATTTAAGTTAATCAAAATTACCAAAAGTAACAAAAAGTTTATCAAAAGCTCAATCAAAATTACCAAAAGTAACAAAAAAAAGTTTATCAAAAGCTAGGCCTGTCGGGAGAAAACATAGTCTCAATATTCATATATGTATGTGTGTACATGCGTGTGTGTGTGTGTGTGTGTGTGTGTGTGTGTGTGTGTGTATGCTCGTAATAGCTTTAAATTGTTTAAAATTATATATATTTTTTCCATCTTTTTTTAGTCTGGCACTCATTCTGTCATCCAGGCTGCAGTGTAGTGGCACAATCACCACTCACCATACCCTTGTTCTCTTCTGCTCAGGCAACCCTGCCTCTTCAGTATCCTGAGTAGCTGGAACTACAGGCGTGTGCCCCCATGTCTGACTTTACATTTTTTGTAGAGACAAGTTCTCACTATACTGTCTTGGCTAGGCTCAAGCAATCCTCCCATTTCATCCTCCCAAAGTGCTAGGAATAAAATAGCGCTATTTATTTGGGGGGGGATTTTTTTTATCAATATTTTTTATTATGATATTGTGGGGTACACTAAAGGGTTAGGTATACAAATATGCTTCATTCAGGCACCCTTGTTGATAAGAGGTGTCTCCCCATCCCCAGACAGATATTTACTACTGTTAATCCCATCTCCTTCCCACTCCCCATAGTTTCCCACCACTGTCAGTCATTTTCTTATGGTATTACGTTGGATGTTCAAGGTCCACTATATGAGTGAGAACATGTGATACTCAGATCTTTGTTTCTGTGAGAGATCACTCAGTATTATAGACTCTAGTTCCATCCAGGTTGCTGTGAAATTCATGATTGTGTTCTTTTTTATGGCTGCGTAGTATTCCATTGTGTATATGTACCACATTTTTTTAAATCCAGTCCTCTTTTGATGGACAGCATGGTTGCTTCCAGGTTCTTGCTATTTAGTGCAAACTAGTGCAACCTCTGTGGAAAACAGTATGGCGATTTCTAAAAGCTCTAAATATTAACCTCCCATATGACCCCACAATCCCCCTACTGGGAATATACCCTGAACAACTCAAATCACTCTATAGAAAAGATACCTGCACACGTATGTTTATTGGAGCATTGTTCAAAGTAGCGTTATTTTAATGCAAGTATTTTTTAAGATAATGGCACGTATACTTTGAAGCATCATTGATCATTTTTTGCATAATAGCTTTTGTTCTTTATATTTGTTAGTTATACCCCTTCTATTTCTCAATACACCACTTACGTTCAGATACAATTTGATGTGTTTCCTTTGTTGCCCCAGTTGCTTCTGACAACATGGGGCTTGTGACCTCAGAAGTAAGCGGGAATTCAGTCAATTTGGGTGTCAGGGTTTGTCAATTAACTAAGCTGCTGAACTAAACTTGTCTCCCTAGAAATCAACTCTTTACATCCATACAGACTGGGTAAGAAATGCTTTTTTGGAATTTACTCCAAATGCTTATTTGGAATATATATATATATATTTTTTTTTTTAGAAAGAAAAAGACTTTTTTTCCCAAATATAATGACTGTGTGCCTTCTACTTAACCTTGCGCCGTTCCCTTTCATGACGATAGTTTAAAGAACAAAAATGTTGATAGCAAGTGTCCCTCTCTCCCATGACTACACTTTGCTAGAAAGTACTGCAGCCTCGGCTATTTATCACACAATTGATGAAGTTTGATTCCTCTGCTCTGCCCCTGCTAAAGATTACAAACAGTTAGCTAAACAGTTTTTCTGCTGACAAAAGTTTATTTTTAACCTAGCTAGTTTCTTAAAGTAAATGACTTCTTGGAAAATTTTATATTCTACGCTTCTTTGAACCTACACTCCAAAACAAAGCAATAATGTTTAAGTAGATGAAATGTGCAATTTCCCTATAATGGCATTTAACTAGACTGTTTTGCAATCTATTCCTCTATCACTGATGAATTTCTTATCTGTAAAAAGTCTCCCACTGTGAAAAATTTGCTCGAGAACACCCAATAATCATGTAAATGATTGCCATCTAAGAAGAACAGCTGGTTTTCTCACAGTTGTGGAAATGATTGGGTAAAGTTCACTGAGTTAGGTGCTTTATTTTAAGATATAAACTTCACATTTGAGTTCTGTCCAGAAAGTTCAGTGTGTATAGTTCTATGTGCTAATACAAGAAGTTATCAGGGGTTCAAAGAAAACACTTAGAGAAAAACACAACTATATGACTTTTCAAGAACAGCAAGATAAATCTTATCATAACTGATACTATATCATTACTAGTATGGTTGACGCTTGATTGGCTATCTTATGTAACATTAAGAATGAAGCGTTTATTTACAATTTTCATGTGTTCTAGTTCTATGGTGACATTTCTACATGGAGTTGTTTCTCTTTTTTAATCTATTGACAAGTTTTACTGTTTTCTTGATTATTTTGATCTTTGTATGAAGGATGTGCCATATGCAATATTTTCTAGTAGTAGATGAGAGATACTGGTCGCATTCAAGGCATGAAGATTCAGAGTGCCATCTCTGCTGCCACAGAGACAGACATACGGCACTGAAAGTTTCCTTGTGTCTGCCTCTCAGAACCAAATCATGTTCAAAAGTTTTTCCTACCACCCTGTCACTCACTGTTTTCTCAACATTTAGGTTATATGTCTGTGGATATAACCCTCTCTGCACTCCAAGGTAAGTGTTTTTGCTGGTACTTCCTGATTAGTTACTTACTTTGAAGGTGGGTTTTATCTAATTCTTGCTATTTTTGGAAATAAGCATTTTTGATCATGTAGCTTTTCTCAGTATCTTAGTTTTACCACAACAAATTTTGGAATTTGGGGTTTTTACTGTTGTTGGTTTGGTGGTTTCAAACAGAAAAGGGAAGATGAATTTTATATAGCTCTGTTATATTTATCCAGCAGATCAGGACATATTTTAAAAATATAAAGTTTAGGAAGATCATAAATCAATTAATTAGAAATGATTAATCTATAGCATGATACAATAATATTACATATTTAAGTAAATAGTCAATATCATTGCATAGATATGGACAATGACTGTGAACACTGTCTTGGGATCCTATTATATATTTTTCAGTACTTTTTTTCATAATGAAATGATCCATTTTGGTCAGCCTTCATTTCTCTAACTTTTGACTTACCTTGATTCTAATGGTATTCTGCATATCTCATCGTATACCGAGATTTGCTTTCTTATAATAAACACTTTATTATTTATTGGTAATACATGTATTCATATCAATTGTACATCTTTATCAAATGATTTCTACCTATTTTTAACTGGCGCATGACTTTTTTCCCCAAATGAAAGAAATACAAAATTAAGAGTGGAAAAAAATGGAAGTAGAATTTCAAATCACCCCTTTCTGCTGGATTAAGTATGCATAAACCCATTTGTTGCTTTGCAGCTTGAATGAGAAAAATAGCAAGAAACTCTTAGGACTGTGGTGACCAATGAGCTTATGCATATAAAATGCCTATCACAGGTTCTGATGGAGTCTAGTTCATCACTATAATGACCATGGCCTAAACATTTTGTCTTCTTCAAGAAGGGATTATCTGGGGTGACTTTGTAATCCATCTAATCAGTATTATACCCCTAATAACACTAGGGTTATTTTAAAATTTTCTGTTTGGTTGGAACAATGTATCCCATATAATAGTCCAAAGTCAAGAGAGAACTTAGATTTTATTTCTGCTTTTGTGATCTTTTTATTGGGACATTATGTGTCCACTATTAGACCTTTAACTTCTTATGTCTACTGTAAGTTTTCTTGCTTAACTATTTTAGTTCCTTCTTTATGTGGATTACACAAATATAAAAATATCTACATATTATAGGATTAAGGCTACTGGAAAAATACCATCAGCAGATTTATTCACGAATTATTCTTTATGCCTTTGAATGCTGGGCTAATAAAGTCAAATTATTTCTCTAGTACTATTGATTTGTATTTAGAGAGTGCTTAGTCTCTTATGGACTCTTACTGTACACCTTATCTAATTTGTTCTTTATAATTGAGGTAGCAGTCATTTCTCCTAATCTTTTTCTAAAAGAAATAAGAGAATCATTAAGAGATTGATAACTGCATATCCTTCTGTCCCTAAATTAATTTATTTTAAAAATATTTATGGAAGACATCATTTATCAAGAATAGTTTCAGTGCTACAGTAACCTTTTTATACATTAAAGTGTTATAGTTTTTTTTTATTTACATCTTAGATTCAAGGGGTACATTGCAGGTTTATTACATGGGTATATGCATGATGATGAGATTTGGACTTCTACTGGGCCCATTACCCAGAAAGTGAGCACGGTATCCAACAGGTAGTTTTTCAATCCTTGTTCCTCTCCATCCTTCCTCCCTTTCGGAGTTTGTAATGCAATGAGGAGAAACAGAAGATAAATTAGTAAATGTATATTTATTATATCTTACATTGAATGATTTGGTAAACAAAATACTTCTTAGGATCCAATGTCCATTTTTATATATCAAGCATTTTCACCTTAATTAAAAGAAACTAAAATTTCAAACATAACCTTAAACAGAAAGTCAATACATAAAAATATTCAAGTGAGGCTGCATAGTCTGAAGTGAAAGTCAAGAATTGTAATGGCCAACTGTGTCCTGCATTGACCTGCAACATTCTGGAGGTATCTCGTTAGATTGCTAGAGATCTTTAAAAAAACTTCTGTACTGTATTAAAAACCTAAGAGGAAAGAAGATTTAATAAACTTTATAAAAGTTAAAGTAGTTTTAGAGTTTCAAAACTTGCACAGAAATATTTTGTTGTTTCTTATGAAAGACCTTGGGAATAAGTAACTACATTTCAACTTTTCTCCTGGATGAGTCTACATTCTACATAAATATGCACGTCTCAGCATAATATGTAGAAATTCTGGAATACTGTTTGAACATGTATATTTAGAAGGATATCATAATCAGATAAAGTAACTAAATTTATCTATTTAATTATTTCACAAAAATTCATATGACTAAGCCTCTAAAATCAAATATGTGCGAAGGAAAGAAATCTAAATATTTTAAGGACATTTAAAAGTTATTTGTCATTGTTGTGGTCAGGTTAGGGAAACAAGCCACATGTCCTAAATATTTATATAATTATCGACTTGATGTGGTATTCTTCCTCAGAAAGGATGTAAATTAAGTATTTCTATTTAAAAATACATATTTTACATTTCTGACTAATCCTGCTCAATGGACATTCACATATCTTGTATAAACTTGAAGGTTACATTCAGCTGAAATTAAATTTCCCTCATAAATATAATTTTAAAAAGTCTTAAGCCGAATATACCCTAACTATGAAGAATTTTAGCTTCCAGTGTCAAATGAGCACATTAGGAAAGAAATTGAGATTATATGTTATTGCTACTCATTCCACTATTGCAAAATACAAACTTCTACATGTATAATCAAATCCACTGTATATGTTTGCACACTCATCGTCAGAGAAACCCAAATCAAAACCACATTGAGATACTACCTAACCCCAGTAAGAATGGCCATCATTAATCAAACAAACAACAAGAGAAACTGGTGAGGATGTGGAGAAAAAGGAATGCTTTTGCCCTGCTGGTGGGAATGCAGACTTGTACAACCTCTCTGTAAAACAGTCTGGTGATTTCTGAAAGAACTGTAAATTGACCTTCCGTATGACCTAGCAATTCCCCTATTGGGAATATACCCGGAGGAATTCAAATTCTTCCACAAAGAAGATACCTGCACACGTGTGTCTGTTGCAGCTCGAGTCACAATAGCAAAAACATGGAACCAACCATGTTGCCCATTGAAGCTAGACTGGATAAAAAAAAAATGTGGCATATACACAGAACGGAATATTATGCAGCCATAAAGAAGGACAAATATATGGACTTTGCAGCAACCTGGATGGATTTGGAGTCGATCACACTCAGTGATTTATCACAGAAACAAAGAACAGAGTTCCATACGTTCTCACTCATAAGAGGATCTTGAACAATTATAATGCTATAAGAAAGCGATTGGCAGTAATGAGAAACTGTTGGTGGCGGGAGGGATTGGCAGTTGAGGGAAACTGCTAGGGGAGGGAAGGGCATACCTCATTAACAGGGGTACCTGCATGATCAATGTTTGTATACCTAACCCTGAATTGTACCTCACATCTTTATAATAAAAAATTTTTTTAAAGAATTTTTAAAAATATATTTAATACTTAACTCCCAGTTACTTTTACCCTTCAAGATTCCACTTTTCTCAGAACTCCTGATGATTTAAATGTCTGCACCAATGGTTTTCTTTTTCAAAATTCTGGTTTCCAACTATTCTTTGTAATTGTTTTTGTTCCTAAGCTCTCATCTTTCCTGCTCCCTTATTCATTACTCTAGAACTTATGAACTTCTCATCAATGTCTAGTGTCAGCAGTTTATATTTAAAATTTTAATTTCCTAACCATCAACTCCTATCCTTTCATCTCACAGCGTCTCGTGCCTCAATTTTTTTTTTCAGTTGGAGTCTCCCTCTGTTGCCCAGGCTGGAGTGCAGTGGCACGCTCATGGGCACCACAGCCTCGACCTTCTGGGCTTCAAAGAGCTTTCCACCTCAGCCTTCCAAGAAGCCGGAATTACAGGTGTGCACTAACACATTCAGCTAATTTTTTTGTTTTATTGTAGAGACGAGGTCTCATCAAGTGTCCCAGGCTGGTCTCGAACCCGCAGGCTCAGGCAATCCACTCGCCTCAGCCTCCTAAAGTGCTAGGATGACAGGCTGAACCACCACCGAACCTGGCCAATTCCTTCTTATTTTACGTTATTTGATTACAGAGATGTGAGGTACAAGTCTGGATGAGCTACCCAAGTAGACTGCGTGCAATATCTCAGATCTTAAGAGCATCCAGTGTTATCAGTAGCCATGATCATGTTTTTAGTACCTTTCCACTATTGGTGGCTGTATGCACATCTTCACCTCTAACTTAAATTATGTGATCAATCATTAAATGTATCCACCTGCATAAATGCTCAATTCTCTTCTTTCACTTTATCTTATCCACCAGGCTAAGCGATAACACTGGTTCAACTCCCATTACTTGCTTCCACCTCAGTGTAGTTGAATAGAGTTGGAAGACATGGACACTCACATCCACTCACACTGACACACATACATGTTTTCTGTCTCACTTTAATTTCTTTAACTTTGAATTCAAATGGGCCCAAAATTCTTGCAATATTTTCCTGGAAAATTCATCTCTAAGAATCCTAAATAATTGCTTTGTTACTTCTCTCTCTTTAAACCTCCAACACTTCTTCCCCATTTCTATTTTCTTCTCATTGAAGCATGACTCTAATTTCACCTGGAATATGAAGACCGTCAGTACAGAAATGTGAAAGCTTTCACCACAGCAAGTATTCACTCTCCTGAGTACATTTGTGTCCACACACCCTGACACTTCTTCTAGACACTACGAATGATTTGGCCATGTTCCTAGCAATGGCAAACATCTCTTCGTGTGTACCATTTCTCATCTCCTCTCATCTATTCAAGGGAATTGTCCTAGATCTATTTTTCTCTCAACTACTATGTCAATTTATTCCTCTCTACTGAGTCTTCTTCACCATCAGCAGATGGAAGGAAAAATGGAGTCACTAAAGCTAGTATAAAGAAGAAATTTGATTAAAATACAGCCTATATACATGAAAGTACACAGATCACAAGTATACAGTTCAGTGGCTTTGCACCAAGTGAGCATAGCAATATAACCAGCATCAAGTTCAAGACAAAGAACAGGACCAGCTTCTCAGAAGTCCTCTTTGTTTCCCTCTTTCAAATTTTTTCACCAATCTCTATAAATGGAAAAATACAATATATGCTTTTTGTTTCTGGCTTCCTTTGCTCAAAATTATGTGTATGCGATTTACTAACATCACTGCAGGTATTTGTAGCTCACTTATTCTCATCATTCTGTAATAGTCCATTGTATACATAT
Organism: Carlito syrichta; assembly: GCF_000164805.1. Lineage (NCBI taxonomy): Eukaryota > Metazoa > Chordata > Mammalia > Primates > Tarsiidae > Carlito > Carlito syrichta. Next base: position 158,999 of record NW_007255413.1, on the reverse strand, counting down.
ACAATAATTTATTTACCTTTTAAAAAATCTAGAATGAGCCGGGCTTGGTGGCTCAGCCTGTAATCCCGCGCCTTGGGAGGCTGAGGTGAGTGGATTGCCTGAGCCCGCGGGTTCGAGACCCCCTGGGCAACTTGGTGAGACCTCATCTCTACAATAAGTCAAAAACAAGCCGGGCATGGTAGTGTGCGCCTGTAGTTCCGGCTACTTGGAAGGCTGAGGCAGAAGGATTGCCGGAGCCCAGCAGGTCTAGGCTGCGGTGGCCAGGAGCGGCCACTGCACTCCAGTCTGGGCGACTGAGTGAGACTCCAACTCAAAAAACAAAACAAAACAAAAATAAATAAAAAATCTAGAATGGATATGAGATATATTTATTTACAGTCTAAGATGTTATAAGTAGTGTTGCTATAAACAATTTAGGATGTGTCTCTTTGTAAAAAAAAAAAAAAGATGTAAGAGAGATGTTTTTCAACTGTCATATAACTAGAAGGTGCAATGGTATATTATGAAATATCACCATGCTGGTCTGCAAGAGCAAAGACTTTTCTCTTCTTACCTATTTTGTTGTTTGATGCAATGAACTACTTTTTTTCTAGTAGAAATTATACTTCACATATGCCAATAATTTTGTCTGTTTAGTTCAGGTTACTAAACTGGTAACTAAATACTAAACAAGGAAAACTTATCTTGTACTAAACTAAAAATTAGGAAAGTGACATCCACATACTATTCATCTCATGTATATTATTGAATGAAACAAATAATTATGTAGATTTATTATTGGAGATTCATAATTTCTTTTTTGAGATTCCTTGGCGAACATATTTCTATTTGTTGTAGCCCCAGATCATACCCTCTCTTCTTGTTCAGCCCCAAACTCAGCAAGTCGTATTTTATAACTTGCCACAAATTAATTGAACAGGATTAGGATGAAGCTGTTGTGATTTTTCTGTGAGGAAATTAAAAACTAAACCATACCTAAGCATCCTATCAGGGAAGTCCCCTAAGCAATACTGACTACATTGTAAGTAAACTAATTAAAGCCAACCCCCCACGTTAGGATTCTATTATACTGTGTTCTAAAAACTAACTAAATATAAAATATTAAGTTGCTTGCAAAGGTTGTATCAGAACTTTAAGTTTTTCCAAACATTTGTAAAATCAGTGGATAAATGAATCTATATCATTCCACTTCAAAAACCCAGGAATTCACTAAGTCTGTCTTTAAATGTATACTTTTTGAATTTGCAAGTGCATTGGCTATTAGGGCCAGTCATTAACTCAAACAGAATGAACCTCAGGACTTTACCGTGAGGAAAATCAGTTATTGCAGTCTAAAAGCAACATTTACCAGATTTGTGAATTTGAGCCATCAATTTGATGTTTATGTACAGCAATGTCCACTCCTGGAAAATTAAGACAAGACATATTTATTTCATTTAAGAATTTTTAAATGATCATCTACTACATGGAAAGCACTGTGCCGAGTAAGGAGTGACAGCTATACTGACAATACGAATGGTATATGAGACACACAATTATATAAGTTAAATAACAAGTGCAAGAGGATTGCAAATTCTAAAAATTAATATCAGCTGTTTTTATTTTTATTTGACGGTTGGATTATTTTCCTTCTTGAAGGAGAGCATTTATTTCTCAAATAATACTGAAAACTGATGTTAAAGTATACTGTTAACATTAGCAACTGGATATACAGAAAAGAGCTTTATGCTTATGGAAGGAATAACGTAAAAAAATACACAATTGAGAGTTTATGACTATACATTAGCACTAGGTTATCATTCATTCATTCATGCCTTTATTCGTTCATTAATGCTTATTAGAAGCAATGGAAAACCAGTATGCAAGGAACTGGGGAATACTGAAATTAAGTTATATCACAATGGCTACATTTTACTAGTAGGTTATATCAGGGACAGTGATAAATGCTTTAAGCATGCTGTCTCCTGTAATCTTTTGAACAGGTCAGTGAGGTTGGCTTTCAGTGCATCACAGTGGGCATGGATTTCCAAATGAGAAGTTTCTGAAATTCCAGCCCAACTATTTATGTAAGTTATTAGGTATGCAAACTTGGGCATGCTAATTATCATCGTTAAGCCTCATCAGTAAATGAGGGAAAATAAATCCCATCTCATACAAATGAGATAATAGATGTAAAGAGATTTGTATACTTATTTTTTTTAAGACAGTGCTACATAAATGTTTTAAAAATAAGGGTTCACTGTATGATATCTATTATAATAAGGCTTTATTAGCCCCCTTTTACAGATGAAGAAACTCTGTCCCAGAGAAAGTAAATAACATTGCAAAGGTCTCCTGGCTGGTAAATAACAGAACTTGGATTTGACCTAAATCATATCTGGCTCCACTGTCCGTGCTTCTCACCACCATTCCATATTGCCTCAGTTTATGATTGTAAAAAGTTGTTAGTCTACCTAAAAAAGTTGTTAATACATGTATTTTAAATCAGATGTTAAAAGGAGATTCTTTCTCTCATGATTTTTTTTAGCATAGGCCAAGAAAAATACAACAGATAAGGCAAGAAGTCAGACAGCTTACATGGAACATGCTAAGACATCATGAAAATAGTTCAACCCACATTAAATCTTCATGTGCCTTGAAGCTTTAAAATAACTGACTTTGAAATGACTGAGAAATAGTGTTCTTTTGGAGATTATTGTTAATATTCTCAAAAAGAAGGAGAGGAAAACTTCTTTTTTTTATTAATCAATATTTTTATTATGGTTTTGTGGGGTACAGTTAAGGGTTAGGTGTACAATTACGTTTCATTCAGGCACCCTGTTGATAAGAGGTGTTTCCCCATCCCCAGACAGATATTTGCTACTGTTAATCCCATCCCTCTCCCCCCCATAGTTTCCCAGTACCGTCAGTCATTTTCTTATAGTATTACATTGGATGTTCAGGGTCCGTTATATGAGTGAGAACATGTGATACTCGGATCTTTGTTTCTGTGAGAGGTCACTCAGTATTATAGACTCTAGTTCTATCCAGGTTGCTGCGAAATTCATGATTTTGTTCTTTTTTATGGCTGCGTAGTATTCCATCGTGTTTCACAGCACAAGTTAAGGTTTGAGGAGCTTCAACAGAAAAACTTAGATAACTTGACATGAGCCTAGAGTTTGAGAGGTAAAAAATTAGCGTCTACCTTTATTGAGGAAATTCTAAGCTGAGGCTAGATGGCTTTGAGATGGTGAGGCTAGGATGAGAGGGCCTTGTTGAGAGTACTGACTCCATTAGAACCAAGGGACCTGATGTCTTTCTGGAAGGTAACCTCACACAAGAGAACTACCTTGCTGGGGCAAAGATACCACCCTGAGGCTTTAAGGATGGTGGGGAATGTACTGTGGGCACGGCCAGGGAAGTGACATTATCCACACCAAATGATTTTCTATTGTGCTTTCCCAATGGGAGCTTCTATGAGGGACTTAGAAAAAAAAAAACCCACAGGATAATGAGCCTACATCTGTGATCAGAAGACACCTGCATCAGATTACAATTGTACTAGTCAAGTAAAACCTTCTTCAAGAACCTGGAACCAACCATGCTGTCCTTCAAAAGAGGACTGGATTAAAAAAAAAAATGTGGTACATATACACGATGGAATACTACACAGCTATAAAAAAGAACAAAATCATGAATTTTGCAGCTACCTGGAGGGAACTAGAGTTTATAATACTGAGTGATCTCTCACAGAAACAAAGATCTGAGTATCACATGTTCTCACTCATATAATGGACCTTGAACAACTATCCTAATACTATAAGAAAAGGATTGACAGTGGCAGGAAACTATGGGGGGGGCAGGGAGGGGAAGGGAGGTGGGATTAACGGTAGTCAATATCTGTTTGGGGACGGGGGACACTCCTTATCAACAAGGATGCCTGAACGATGCATATTTGTATATCTCACCCTTAACTGTACCTCACAATTTTAAAATTTTAAAAATATGTTTTTTAAAAAAAACCTTCTTCATTCACGTTACTCTCCTTATACCCCTAGCTTCAACTTGCAGAGTCCAGAAGTTACAGCTAGTTTAGTTAATTGAGAAGGACATGGATTGGGAGTATGAACATTTTGACCCCTCACCTCCCTCTCCACAAAATCACCACTTGAGGCATCCCTCCCACGACTGGAGAAATTGTCAGATGATGAGAGCTTGGATTTGCAATATTTACATTGACTAGAACTTATTTACTAAAATGGATCTGTAATCAGAATACAATATCTGGGACCTGTCCCAAAGACCATCACCTAATACGTCTCACCAGAGAAGATATGAAGAGCATAAATACAGATAGTAGATTGAGAAGGAAGAGGTAGCCACAGTCTTTCAGATCCACACGAAGTAGGATTGACAAGATCAGATAAGTGATGACCCAGGAGGCAACGGAGAAGAAAGAATCTGGGAAGAGTCTCAAATTTTGAGTCACTGTGACTAAAAATGTAATATCAAATGCATTAAACCATCCATATAAATGAGAAGAAAACAATAACAGGAATAATTCTAAATCATGGCTGCATTCAATATTGATAATTCATTATACAGTCCAGATATTGCACATAAATGATGAGTATATCTCCTGGTCAAGACGACTCATGTTGGAAAAAAACCTTTTGGTATACAGTTATTTGGAAAGACAGTTCTAGCCTTTCAAGTTAGGATGATATATTTTGTCCTTCCTGAATTTTATTTATTTATTTAATTTTTTGGGGGGGAGTCTCATTTTGTCACCCAGGTTGGAATGCAGTGGCACACTCATGGCCACCCCCGGTCACCACAGCATCGACCTGCTGGGTTCTGGCGATCCTTCTGCCTCAGCCTTCCAAGTAGTCAGAACTATACGTGCACGCTACCACACCAGGCTAATTTTTTTTTCTGTCATTTTTTTCTTTTTCTTTTAAAAATATGGGGTACAATTCAGGGTTACATATGCAAATGTTCATTATGCAGGTACCCTTGTTGATGAGGTGTGCCCCTCCCTCCCCTAGCAGTTTCCCTCAACTGCCAATCTCACCTCCCCCCCCCTGGCAGTTTCCCACTACTGCCAATCCCTTTCTTATAGTATTATGATAATATCCACTTATGAGGGAAAAGTTAAGGTAGTCTGTTCTTTGTTTCTGTGATAGATCATTGAGTACGATCGACTCTAAATCCATCCAAGTTGCTGCAAAGTCCATATTTCCGTCCTCCTTTATGGTTGCATAATATTCCTTTGTGTAGATGTACCACATTTTTTTATCCAGTCCAACTTCCATGGGCAACACGATTGGTTCCATGTTTTTGCCATTGTGAATAGTGCCACAACATACATGCATGTGCAGGTATCTTTTTTGTAGAATGATTAGTGTTCCTCCGGGTATATTCCCAATAGGGGAATTGCTAGGTCATATGGAAGGTCATTTATTGTAGAGATGAGGTCTCGCCAGGTTGCCCGGGCTGGACTCAAACCCACGGGTTCAGGCCTCCCAGAGTGCTGGGATTACAGGCTGAGCCACTGAGCCAGGGCCTGTTTGAATTTTAGAAGAGATTGGATTTTTATTTACATCTACAAGTTGGTATTAAAATTTTTCTCATGAGAATTCTCTCCGAATTTTCTTGGTTTCTTATACCTTCTTCAGCCTATAGCCCTCAAATCAGGTGACTATGCCATTCTTTATATGTTGTGTCATACTCATTTTACCATCAGGGGTCACTTCTAAACTCACGATGATTTAAGGAACATTTTATCCTGACATCTTAGGATTCAAATGAGTTACCAATCTAGCAAGACATTGTATATCCCATTCCCATTAAATGAGCTGCTACCTCAGTCTGAACCCAGTGATTTATCCTGAAGTTTGGGAAACAGTGTCTACTTCCTTCTCTTGGAACTGAGCGTAGCTTTGCCTCCACCTCACTAAAGATAACACTTTGTTTGCTATCATTTTTTATTACATAACAAGAGGGATACTGAAAATCTTTAACATCAAGGAGGACGTGGGCACCGATTACTCAGCTTGGTTGCTATCTGGAGCTCTGGACCAGAATCCTGGAATGTTTCTGCTAAGCATTAGGTTACCCATGTGGTCACTGATTTGTGGGAAGGCAGGAAGTTCCAGGTGAGAGAAGACAGAGGAGTTATGGGATGACACTCAAAGGCTTAAAATGATGACTGTTTACACCAACTTGTGTTTGACAACTGGTCCAGTCATTCATAAGCATGTGGGCAACATACATGACTAAACAGAAAATCACCTTATTTGAAAGATCATGCAGATTGTCAACAAGAATGAGTTCCTGGACTCACTTGCTCGATTTAGTGGAATGTACTCCATCAAACCAGTGTCTGACAAATGTTCTTAGTTCACTCACACATCCAATGTTTCAAATTCGTGAATCTAGTTGTGGGATTTAAATCCTCAATAATGTCGTCTAATAATATAAACATAAATGCAAAGAGTATATATTTGTCCACTATAATTCGCCAACCACAAATATTCAAACAAGTTTTTTTGAGTGCCTGTGCCCCTGATACTGTACATGACAAAAAAAAAAGAATAAAAATGTTTGTTTCACATTCTGCAGAGTTAAACATGTGATTCACTAATTACAGGGCTATGAAATGAGTGTTGATAGTATTATGTTCAAAGTTCTGTGGGACTAGATTTAGGAGTGATTCACCAAGCATCACAGACCAGGAAGAAACAATGGATTCAGGGAGGACCTTTCCAGGGAGATGATATATGAGGTTCGTTTGGATGAATGCAAAGGAGTTGAGCTTCACTGATTTTTCCAGAAGAGGAAAAAGTAGCAGCATAGGCCAGCTAGTTTGCATAAAGACACTAAAACAGGGAAAGTAGTGTCCTGCTTGACAAAGAATACACAGCAGAGGAAATGTGAGTGGAAGCTGAAGGATCTTAAGGAACAATTAAAATGTGCTAAGGAGCTTTAAATTTATTTCATAGGCATTGAGTGTCCATGTACCATAATTGTAATCACGCTCTTATAAACATCTTCAACTGCTCTTGTTAAAACAAAGTAGAATACCAAGAGTTGAAGTGAGGGACGCGTATTCTAAAACTGATGTGGGTTGGTGTGTGGTGATTATTGCATTATCTGCCTCCCAAATAAGATACTTTAAAAGAAGGAAACATGGCATATTTGAAATATAGTCCCTGTTAGTGATTGTTTAGTGGATATTTTTAATAAGTGAATGACGTCTTAAAACCAAAGAAAATAGCCACCAAAACAAAAATTGTTGTCTCTTGTTTCTCCATTCTATGACCTCATGTCTTTTAGGAGAAATGTAAAAATTATTCTGTGATAAGTTATTTCTGGATTCAATGACACTTGTGACTTAAATATTTAAGAAAATAGTGTATAAGAATGCGACTGTCTTTTGCACGTTTCTTTTGTACTCCGAGACTTTGTCAAAGTCCTTTACCAGTGAAAGCAGGTTTTTGACTGATTTTCGAGATATAGGATCAATCATATTGTCGGCAAAGAGGGATAACTTAACTTCCTCTTTTCCTATTTGGATACCCCTGATTTCCTTCTCTTGTCTGATTGCTCTAGCTAGGACTTCCAACACAATGTTGAACAGAAGGAGTGAGACTGGGCAGCCTTGTCTTGTTCCAGTTTTCAGGGGAAATGCTTCCAGTTTCTGTCCATTTAGCAATATACTGGCTGAAACAAACAAACAAACAAAAAAGCAAGAAAACAGAATGGTTTCAAAGTATGAGCCCTGCTGTAAGTTCCTGTACTTGACTGGTTTTGTTAACTATTTTAGGAGAAGATTTATTGTAACGGATCCCACTACCTGGATGAAATCCAACCAGACTTAATCCAAGAGAACATGTCTTCTGGACACTAGTTCTATGCTTTGAGCGACTAGTTTTTGTACTATTTGTCAAGTCTTGACTCTAGATTCTGTTTTACGTGTCCATATAAAAAAGTCTATAGGGTCTGTGTAAAATCATTGTCTAAGTTTCAAAACATACCTGTAGGGTAATACAGAAAGATAACTCCATGAGATGAACCCAAAGAGATTTATTGTAATTCCCCTCCGTTGTAAGAAAAAGTCACTGGGGAAGAAGTTGGGAATTAATTAGTCATTTGTGGACCACTTCTCTGATTGGGCGTGTCAGGTCCAAATATGGCCGGTTCATGGGTGTTTCCCTGAGAAAGAGGCATAATTAGAGTCTTTTGTTTTCATTTTCAGGCCCTAATTGCTGTTATAATACCATAAGAAAGATTTAATCCACATCTGTTAAATCTACACCAGTGATTCTGAGGCAAAATTCATTACTGTTGTTGCTATGTTTACTTATTGATTTTTAAAGTTGAGTTCAGTTTTAGTTTTCACTATATGGTGTTGTCCATAAAAAGTGGTTAACATATTTGGTTTCACTGAATCCTCCTTGCTAGAAAGATCCTGTTTTAGCTTTTGTCTATGACTAGAGAAACTGCACCTTTGATAATGCTAAGAATTCACTTAAGATGCCATAGTTAAGGAACTGTAGACCCAGAATCCAATCCCATGCAACCTGGTTCTTCAGTCTTGACTCTATCATCGCCTCAAGATAAAACCCTTTTCAGTTCACACCATTGAGTTTCTGTTATTTAATTTGGTTGATCTATTGCTTTTTTGTTTTGGGGGGAGGGTTCTTGCTATTATCTATGCTCAAAATTGGATATGGTTAAGTGTTCCCAAACTTATATGAGGAGGGACACGAAAAAGCCCAGAATTATCTTTCAGAGGGCGTGCTCCTTGTAGTACAGGCTTCCTCTGCTAGGTAAGTGTCCTAGGAACCCATTGGCGTCAATGTACCAGCTCGATGTGAGAGGTTGCGTTCGACTTCAGTGAATTTTGTTTTGGGATTCTTTCAACACATTTGTGCATTTCATGGTGGGTGATTTAGAAGTGCACTTGCCCACAACGTGCTGAACGTTCAGCAGTTTTCCCCCAAAAGTGTCATGACCTTTGTGCCCCACCCTCCCTATTCACCTGATCTTGTCCTGAGTGACTTTTTTTGTTTCCCCAGGTGAAAAAGTCCTCAAAGGGAAACGTTTTGCCAACGTGGAAGAGGTGAAACCAAAAAACGGCAGAAGCACTAACAGGCATAAAAATGGACGAGTTCAAAAACTGTTTTGCATAGTGGAAAAAGCAACTTGATAGGCGTACTGCATCAAACAGAGAGTATTGTCAGGTAACTGAAGTTTAAACATAGAAGAATAAATACGCTTTTTAAAATAAATGAATTCTGAGTTTTTTCTCCCGCCCCTATTTATAGTACTCCCTTATGAGCTATTGTCTAGCTTTCTAAGCTAACAAAAGCAATATTGATGCAAAAAGTAAACGGTCTGGTACTCAGTTCAGTTTTCTGAGCACATGTAGTTTCTGTGTAAAAGAAACAATGATCTTCATTTTTTGTTGTGTACTTTATATCGTTTTATTTTTGTCCAAGCAACATGTTTGTTTTAGCTTTTTAGAGCTAACATATCAAAATACTACAGATTGGGGAGCGCAAACAACAGAAATTTATTTTTTCTCAGTTCTGGAGTCTGGAAGTTCAAGATCAGGATGCTGGCAGGTTTGATCTCTCTGTTGGTAGAGTTGCACCCCACAGATGGCCCCCTTCTGCTGTGTCCTCGCATGGCCTTCTGCGTGGGTGCACCCATGGTGTCTCTCTCTCTCCTTCTCTTCTTTTAAAGACACCAGCAGACTGGATTAGGGCTCAACCCGTTGATCTCATTCAATCTTAATTACCCTCTTCAAGGGCCCATCTCTAAAGACAGTGACATTGGGGTTAGGCTTCAACATATGAATTTTGGGGGAACACAAGTCCCTCTATAGCCAACACATAACTTTTTAAAAGGTCCAATGTTATGATGGGCTTTCAATGAAGAGAAAAGATTTCTGCCAAGCCCTGTTCCCTAGAGATACTTGTGTTTAACCATTTTTTGGTTCCAATTTTTCTTGTGCTCTTTTCTAGGTGCCTAAATGATATGCCTTTCTGGCTTTTTCTTGTATATCAGTTTTGAATATTCTCTTGATTTACTCAAGATGATAGAAGATGCGTTGACTACCTGACCTCTAACCCCCACTTACTCTTCTCTCCTTTCAGTCTCACTGTTCTCAGCTCTACCATTGCTTAACTCAGCTCTTCAGAAATACTAAAACATAAGATATTCCAATGTAATTCACATGCCATGAAATTCATCTGCTTAAAACGTACAATGTATTGGTTTTAGGATATTTATAAAGTTGTTTTGGATATTTATAAAGTTGTTATAAATATTTATATATTTATAAACAACTTAAATTTTATCATATTATATTTAAATTTTATAATATTATAATACTTAAATTTTATAATATTATAATATTTTATAAATATTATAATATTTATAAACAACTTTATATTTACAAAGTTGTTTCGGATATTTATAAAGCTGTTTCGGATACCTTAATCTTTGTTAGGTTTTGCTTCCCTCTTCTCGAATACACGTTTCTTAATTCAGCATTCAACATATCTTGCCACTCCAGAGATATCCTGGATTGAGAAACACTGCTTGACCTTTCTATCCAAACCTGACCAATCACTAGATGTGGACTGCCTCGAGGCAAGGTATAACTGTGTAGCATTCCTCACTGGCTGGTCGTTTTCTGTGTTCAGATCAGTATCTAGCTTCCAGAGCAACACATAATATGCCTAATCTTGATCAGACCACATTCTGCTAAACTGTGGCCGAGAGCTCTTGGGTATGATGAAGGTCCCAGAAAGCACTGCCCATTTTTCCATGCTTGCTTTTCTTCCTTGGTCTCTGCCCCTGCTCCCAACTCTGCTGCCTTACCTCTGTATCTGACACTTTCTTGGAAGGCCCTGTAGCAGGTCCACCAGTTCACAGCTCTCAGGAAATTCAACTAGACCTTTTTTCTGATCATGCCACTGCAACCTCTTAACTAAACTTGCAAGCATAGGATGGGAAATGTCAATTTTACAGTACAGTCCAAATGAGCAATTATCTAAAATTATGTGATAATCTCTGCCAAAACAAAAGCCTGGAAAGGAGAAATGATAGCAAATTTCTGGTTACCTCTCTCTTTGTTTCCTTCTCCCCCTTTTCGCCCTATGTCTTTTCCTCTTGCTACCAAAGAAATCACTTAAGACAAGACGGACATAGGTATTATTTTCTGTATATTACAAAAAAAAAGGAAAAAAGAAAAATGTCTGTGCACTGATTACTCCAAGATTGCCCTTGATATGCTCAAAGCAGATTATTTTTTTAGATACAATAACCTAAATTTCAAGATTATTTTCTAACTGCAAAAGTCATATTTTCGGGTGCCATAAGCTAAATGTTTTCTTCACATTGCTCTTTGATTTCTATGTGATAAGCCCTATTATACAAACACTTACCACTACCATCTTCATCCCCTAGTCAGATACATGCCTTGGTTGGAAAAGAGGTCTTGGGTATAGAAAAACAAAAGGAAAAATAACATTCATATAAAAAGTTTATGTCCTATAAATCCAAAGCCAAAAACCATTTCATGAATGGCTGCACGGGTGAAATTCTCAAAGAAACAAAGTTAAACTCATTCTTAAGACTTCATAGAACATTCAAAATAATAGCATAAAATGTATGCATTCTACTAAGTATCATAATCGACAGCATTTTTCCAAATGCATCCAATCAGATGTAGAACTCCTGTCTTAAGTCAACATAATGTATATAATACTCTATTGAATTATCTTTAAGATTTACTTTAGGCTGTAATGCCAAGTATGCTAATAAGCACAATAAGTGCTGCTTTTGTTGTCTGAAAAAACAACTGTATTATTCTTGACTATTTTTATTGGTTATGTCAAACACCTTCGATTAAAAATTTTAAAAACAAAACCAATATTAAAATGATAGCAGCCTATCATCTAGGATGATTGTATATTTGCATTCCATTTTAGTCCTGTTTGGCTCAGCTATACATGTGATCATGTCTTCAAAATATTTTAATATTCTTATTTTAAATTTGTGTAATCTTGTAAGCCCATTTAGTTTGCTATATTTTTATAAGACAAAAAAATGAATTATCTTTGAGTAAGTTAAAATACCAACAATTATTGCAACTAAGTGTTGATTTTCAATTGTAAAGCAGTAATTGATTTGTTACAAATACAATAAACATGAATATAATATTTCATCATTCAAAAATGATATCTCTGAGTGTTATGCATGGACACAGAATGGAAATGATCTTAATCATTATTAAAATTCTGTTTAATTATTGACTAAGCCTGGCAAAGATGTTTTATACTCTTTATTGGATAGTATGTATTTTGAAGAGTGTCAGTGTGCTGAGCCAAAAATATCTTTTCAGATAGGTAATTTTGGAGAATCACGGATTGAACATCAAACCCACTGATGAGTTGGGGTAAAATATAATTATTCCTTTAATACATTTTATAAAATAAAATATATATTCAATAAACACAGCTATTATGTGATTGGTATGCACTTGAAAAGTAAATGAAAATTGATTACTTATGGGTAAAATAATAGTAAGTGCTATCAGCTGTTTCTCATTTGGAAAATATTTTCAACTAATCTCTTGAGTCTGCTTAAAACTCTTCACTCTGGGCCAGGCACAGTGGTTCACACCTGTGCTCCCAGTACTCTGGGAGGCCAAGGTGGGAGGATTACTTGAATCCAAGAGTTCAGAACCAGTCTAGGCAACATAGTGAGATCTTGTCTCTACAAAAAACCAAAAAATTAGCCAGACGTGGCGTGTGTGCCTATAATCCCTGCTACTTGAAAGGCTGAGGTGGATGGATAACCTGAGCCCAGGAGGTAGAGGCTGCAGTGAACCCTGATTTTGCCACTGCACTCCAGCCTGGGCAACAGAGTGAGACTCCAAATAAAAGAAAAAAATTCTTCACTCTGGAGAGTCAGAAGGATTTCTTAAATAAGGCTGTTTAGCTACAATAAAAAGAGTTTATGAGATAGTTGTGGTATTTGTCTGGTAATTTGATAAAGTGTAAAAATGCTTTTGCAATAGTCCTTGAAATGCATTTATTTAGTAACAGGGATAACCTAAGATAGTGTATAGTGTGCAATTTGAGACTGTGATTAAAAGCACATCGTAGAATTTAGGGGCATATCTCCCTATATCTGCATCAATAGGACACTTCAAACATTGTATCTTTATCAATTATAAAAGTCTGTGATGGTGTTTGACAGCAATAAACCATCTCACTAAAAAATAAAATAGTTTACATAATTTTTACAAGTTCATTATTAGCCTAACATCCCTATCAAGTAGTCACTAGAGAAAAGGAGATAGGTTACCTAACAAGGACATTCATAAATCAAAATGGACAAAAAAAAAAAAAAAAATCATCAAACAAAAAGTATAAAATAAAAAATCAATGTTGAAAGATTTCTAAGTGGTCCAATAAAGACAGATAAACTTATGTGATATTGGCAGTTATTCTACATGTCATATTTATACAATTACAATATCCAATTATTTTTAAATATTTTCAGTTTTCATAGAAAAACAACTGATATAATTTCCCTGTTTTATGTTGTTTTTCAGAACAAATATTTACTATCCCAAATCAAAACAGATCATTCAGTAACAGAAGTGTGATTCTTATATTGGAATTAAAATAAAGTATAATGTTATCATTTGTATTTTCTGATGTCAAAAAATGAAGTTTAAAAACATAGAAAAGTTAGAATACTATATAATACATAAGAAGCAAATCAAATTCATAATATTTTCAAGTGTTTAGGTTAAAGTGTGTGTGTGTGTGTGGAAAATTTTGTAAATGATCACTTGAAAACTTTCTTTTTTTTTTTTTTTGAGTCGGAGTCTCACTCTGTCGCCCAGACGGGAGTGCAGTGGCTGGGAGCAGCCACTGCAGCCTCGACCTGCTGGGCTCCAGCGATCCTTCTGCCTAAGCCTTCCAAGTAGGCC
>NW_007255413.1:0-144898 GCF_000164805.1 Carlito syrichta | reverse complement strand
TCGGGCTCAGGCCATCCACTCACCTCAGCCTCCCAAGGCGCGGGATTACAGGCTGAGCCACCGAAAACTTTCAATAGCTGTAAACACCAAGGCAATAGTATCAGTTTCTTTGACTCCTAGAGGTCAGAAACTTGCTTCAAAGACACTTCAAAGTATGTTTTTTTAATATTGTTCATAAAATATTCAACAGAATTGATAGCAAATGGGTAAATAGTTGTTATATGGCAAGTGTGGTTTAAAGGTATAATAGAAACATATTACTAACATATATTTCTGCTCTATTGAAAATTTGTCATTGAATTCTCAACAACATTTTTAGATCTCTGCAAAATTTGAGATAAAAGACAAATTGAGTTAGAAAAATTATTTTTTTCAATGCTTTTTCTTCCTAAGTGAAAAAAGAGGGTAAGTTTAGCTTTTTTCCAGTAAAATACATTTTTTAATGGATAATTGATTGCTATTTTAATATTTTCATTTTTGTTCTTGAGTTGAAGTCTCATTCTGTCACCCAGGCTGGAGTGCAGCTCACCAAAGCTTCACCTCCTGGCAATCCTTCTGCCTCAGCCACCTGAGTATCTGGGACTACAGGTGCATGCCACCACACATGGCTAATTTTTAAATTTTTTTTGGTAGAGACGAGGTCTTGCTATGTTGCCCAGGGGGGTCTTGAACTCCTGGGATCAAATAATCCTCATGCCTCAGCCTCCCAAAGTGCTGGAATTACCAGAGTGAGTCCCCATGCCCAGCCTTAAAATGGATAATTTTACATGATAATTGTCCAACAAATTTAAAAATTTATATTTGTCTATTGATTTAATACTTAATTATTAAGTAATTTTATAAAACATCATCAGATTGTTATTTCTTTTATTTCTTTCTTTTTTTTTTGAGTTGGAGTCTCACTCTGTCACCCAGACTGGAGTGCAGTGGCTGCTCCCGGCCACCGCAGCCTCGACCTGCTGGGCTCTGGCGATCCTTCCGCCTCAGGCTTCCAAGTAACTGGAACTACAGGCGTGCGCCACCACACCCGGCTAATTTTTTGATTTATTGTAGAGATGAGGTCTCGCCAAGTTGCCCAGGCGGGTCTCGAACCCGCGGGATCAGGCAATCCACTCTCAGCCTCCCAAAGCATGGGATTCCAGGCTGAGCCACCAAGTCCGGCTCAGCACTATTTCTTAATAGTGAAGCAATCTTTTATGTTTTAAGTGTGACTTTTTTTGAAATTGAAAAATTACTAGGGCATACTTTTTTTTTTTCTTTCTTTCTTGTAAGACAAAAAAGGAGAAAGTACTTAAAAGCCATTGAAATATTGGCTGGGCACAGTGGCTCACACCTGTAACCCTAGCACTTTGGATGCCAAAATGGGAGGATTGTTTAAGTCCAGGAGTTGGAGACCAACTCAGGCAACATAGTGAGACCTTGTCTTTACCAAAACATTAAAAAAAAATTAGCCTGGTGTGGTGGCACGTGTCTGTGGTCCCAGCTATGTGGGAGGTTGAGAAAAATGATTGCCTTAGGCCAGGAGGTTGAGGCAGCAATGAGTTGTGATATTACCATGGCCTTCCAGTCTGAGTGACAGAGTGAGACCACAACTCTAAATAGATAGATAGATTAATTAATCAAATAAAATACAAACCACTGGAATGTTATATGTGACATGATCCAGATACTTAAATGAGATTCACTTTAAACAACAAATTTGTATATATTTATCATACACATTCTACAAATATTATGAAGGTAGCAAAAACAGATTACAATAGGAATGTAATTATTTTCTATCAGTTTTGTCGACATTCCTACAGAAGTGCCACCCCTCCCACCAAAAATCGATGTACTGGAAATAAGAAATCATCTTCTACCAAAATCATATGACTTTTCTGTTTCAAAAAGTAATTTGACTTTGCAAAAATGATATGTTGGAATTAAAAATATTAGAATAATATAAAAAGTATCAAGAAAAAATTTAAAATGTTTCTAAATCTTACTACTCAAAAATAGCTATTGTTTACTTTATAACAGCTGTCTCTGCAGTCACGGCCCCCAAACGGTGTCATATTAAATATATTTTTATTTTACTGTGAAACATAATATAGATACAAACAGTACACAAACATATATTTTACAAGTAATTATAAGGCAAATAATTGTGTGACCAGTATCTACATAAAGAAAAATAACACTGACAGTCATTTAAAGGCATCCTTCTCTGTCCCTCATTGCTGTATCCTGAACCCTGAAAGGCAGTTTTCTTGACTTTTTTATATTATTATTTTCTTATTTTTCTTTTCAGTTTAAACATCTGTGGGGCCGGGCGTGGTGGCTCAGGCCTATAATCACAGCACTTTGGAAGGCTGAGGTGAGAGGATTGCCTAAGTCCGCAAGTTCGAGGCCAGCCTGGACAACATGGTGAGACCTTGTCTCTACAATAAATCAAAAAATTAGTTGGATATGGTAGTGTGCACCTGTAGTTCTGGCTACTTGGGAGGCTGGGGTGGAAGGATCGCCTGAGCCCAGCAGGTTGAGCTGCGGTGGCCAGGAGAGTGCCACTGCACTCAAGCCTGGGCAACAGAGTGACAAATCCTTTCTGCAGGATTTGAATTGGCTATTACACAAATAATGTATGAAATATTTTATATGTAAATTCTAGTGCACATGTACATGGGTTACTCTCTAAACTTGGAATTTTTCTGTCGTAAGGTCAATTTACCTTCAGCTTCACTACATAAAGGTAAACTATTTTTCATTGAGTACACAAATTTTCCCTCCTAATGGTAGTGAGTGAAATTTCTCATTTCTCCACTTATCACCTATCCTTTTTACTTTTTGTCAATTTGATGGGGTTATAAATATAAATTTTGGCTTAAATTTATATTTCACTGATTAATAATGATCATATTTTATTCACGTCCTTCTGAACTTTTCTTTTTGTGATTTACTTGTATACGCCTTTTGACCCATTGTTGTGTTGGACTGTCCAGTGTTGAATAGATGTGGTGAGAGTGACCATTCTCATCTTACACCCAAACTCAGAAGGAAAGTTTCAATTATTTGACCATAAAGTACCGATTTGCTTCAGTTATTTGTAGCCACTTTTTGATGACTATATTAAAGAAATTTCCATCTATTTCTCATTAAATGTCACTGTTATTATAAATAGATGACAAATTTAGCAAAATTTTTTTTGCATTTGTTGATATAATCATATAAGATTTCTCCCTTATTTGGTTACAAATACATACACATACCAATTGACCCCGGAAGAATGTCAGCAAGGAATGTTAAACCCCACACATGCAGTTGGAAATTTGCATATGTCCTTTGACTTTCCAAAAGCTTAACTACTAAAAGCCTATTAATAGTTGACCAGATCACTTACCATTATAATCAGCCAATTAACATATTTTGCACGTAATATATACTATTTTCTATCGTTTAAAAATAAAGATAGAGAAAATACAATGTTATTGAGAAAATCATAGGGAAAAGAAAATACATTTATTACTGATCAAGTAGAAATGGATCATCTTACAGGTCTTCATTCTCGTCTTCACTTTAAATAGGCTGAGGAGGAGGAAGAAGAGGAGAGATTGTTTTCAGTATCTATAGAAGTAATTATGTTTTTTTCTTTTCATCTAATGATATGATACATGTTGATGATTTCTGAATATAAAGCTATTTCTCTATTTCTTGAAGAAATAAAAAAATATTTATGACTATTTCATTCAAAATTGGTTGTTTCTTAGTTATATTGCTGTGTGTGTGATCGCTGATATATGGGAGTGCTTATTTTCTATTCTGTGTGATCTTTTAGTCATTATTATATTTTTAAGGATTCTGTAATTTTGATTTGATATAATGCTTATTTTTAAGGAGCTTGAGATTGTCTTTGTGATCTAATATATAACAAAATTTTCAGAAAGGTCTATCTACACTTAAGTAAAATATGCATTACCTAGTAATGGGTGCAGAGTTTTTTGTATATTAATAAGATTTACCTTTATTGGATTTATTTTGTTTAGAAATTTTATGGCATTACTTGAACTGATGACACTATATATAATTATAATATAATGTATTGAAAACTATAGGGAACACTATATACGCCACGTATATATCTTGTTATTTTTCTGCTGTTTTATTTTTGGTTTTCAACCCATTCTTTTCTATGTTCATGCCAAATATTTTTGACGAACTGTTATAAAGTTTTGTGTAAAAAAAATAGAAAGACTGACATATGAGCTAGAATGAATTTACTTTTGCTTCTCATAGGCAGGTAAATTAGTAGCCCTAAACAAATAGGGAAAAGATTCTAAGCTGGACTTCAGTCTTTGCAGCACTAGCCTATTTTTAATTCTCCCTCATTCCTACAGTGCAGGGTCCCAAGAGAAAGCCTAGGTGTTCATAGGGTTCCTCCTACCTTCCATTCCCTGAACTCCAATTTAGATGGCTCAGGCTTGAGATACTGCTAAGACTCTGCCCAGCTTCTCTGATTGTCACCTTTTGCTTCTGCTCAGATTCTTAGCTTCTCAGATGTCACCTTTGAAACGTCAAATGCCGAGAGGGCAAAAAAAAAAAAAAAAAATTTTTTTTCAAATATTAGTTTGGTCTTCAGTTATCTCCAGAAAGATGATTCCTTGAGTTCTTGAATTATTGATCGCCTTCTGATGTTTTCAAATAGATACAAGGGGCGGGGGGAATCTGCAAAAGAAGCCTCGGATTTATTTATTTTAAAAATTGTGTATTTATTCTTACATGTTTAAACTTCAGTCACCTTCAAAGCATTCTCCGTGGGATGCAACACACCTATCAAGACATTTTTTTCACTGCTCAAAAAGTTTTTGAACTCATCATCTTGGATTCCTTTTAGCTTCTGCTGTTTTTTGCTTCAGCTCTTCCACATTGGCCAAATGTCTCCCTTTAAAGACTTTTTACATCCAGAGGAGAAAAAAAAAAGTCGTTAGAGACAAGATGGGTGAATAGAGAGGGCAGAGCTCGGGAAACTGCTGCACACTCAGCACGGTGTGGGCAGGTGCATTGTCATGATGGAAGAACCAGTCGCCTGTTTTCCACCATTCAGACATTTCTCCCACAAATTATGATGCAACCTTCTCAGAACTTCCAGATAAAAACTTTGGTTGACTGTTTGATTCAGAGGGACAAATTCTGAGTATATTACAAAGGGCCCTGCCTCCAAAAAATAATTCTGATTTTTTTCGGGGGGCAGGGTTCCCTTGTATATGAAACTTCTTTCTAGCCTTTTTGGGTTGAAAAAAGTTGCAGCAACAGTTCCATTTTAAAATATTTGACTTTTGAACGAGAATTATTGTTTCTTGTTTACCTTTGTTCTTAATCTTAGCAATAAAGTAGTCATGAACAATGACTATTTTCGAAAAAAAATCAGTACTTTGAAAATTCAAAATGTTTCTAAGACATCCTTAACTATTAAGAAGAGACAAGGTTAGGTGGACTTTTTTTTCTCCGTTTTTTTTTATCCTTAAATTATATCAGCAAAATGCAAAATATTAATTGCAAATTAGATTGGTAAGTGTGTTTTCTTTCAGTTTCTAATCTTGAGACTGAGCTGCTATCAGCAAATATACTATTCTTAACCAGTGATGGATATTAACCCAGTCTATGTCGCTTCTATTTTAACACTATAAGCTGGAAAGCAAGACTTGTTTTTCTTTTAAGCCAGTAAGATATATACTTACCACAACTAAACTTATAACAAAAAGGAGATGATATAGCTGACAAATAATAAAGAAGAAATAACACTTAAGTAGAATAATATGAATAAATTAGAAGTGAAATAATTTATCAGGATTTTAGCAGCTTATAATAATAAAGTTAACAATTACTATTATTTATAACAGCAAAGAAATAAAATCTGAGTCATAGGAACAGTGATTGTACCCTAAGGATAAGATGATGAGTGAAATTATAATTCAACTTGTGTTGAATTTTTATGACCCTGAAAAGTTGTCCATTTCTCATTTCAGGTGGGAAAATCATGTGCTTATGAAGTCATTCATAAATGTAATATAAAAATCAGAGCAGTTATAACAAAAAAAATTTATTCAGCCCCTGCTTACAACAATTATATTTTTAGATGCTTCATTATAGAGTTTTATCTAACACATAAAAACTTAATATATTGCACAGAAAACTTTATTATCAGGTAAATGCCTATTATGCATATGGTGAGAACGTTACTCATAAAACCTGGCTAAAAATTTACCTGTATTTGTTTATACTCGATTGGAACAAATTTTTTTTAAAAGCATAAAATTGGCATGGACAAAATGTGATGCATGAAAATATAATACTAAATCCATCATATTCTATATATTCTGCTTTATTTCTGTGTGAATATTCTTCCCAAATATTAAGGAAAGTCTGACTGTACTTGGACAATACCATGAAATGAAAAAAGAGTCAAACAGTTCCTTCTTTTTCTGCCATGTTGCCAAACAACTTCTATAAAAGGCAAAGCAATTAAATCAACCAGTTATTTAATTAATGCATTTGACCACAAATATCCTTTTTTCTCAGTTTGTCAATTTTTTACACTTTTAATTAAAATATTTTAGAATTTATAAGGCACACACATACACGCAGACACCTTTTAGTATTTTTATTTGTAAATATGAGTTTATAATTAACTCACATAAGAGTAAGTTCATAATGATTAAAAACTCTTACATCTAAGCTGCTTTAGGCAGAATTAATGTGTAGTGTTTTTGTATGAATGTATAGGAATTATTTTGTTCATTTTGTTAGCTTTAGAGAGATATACTTTCAAACTTTTACTCATTTGAAAATTACTCATCTCACTAAGAGAAGATGGTTTAAAATTCCCATCCACCCATTGCCTTGGCACAAGAGAAACTTATCACATAAACAAGGTAGAAGACCAAAATATCAAGAAATTGCATGAGGAAGACAAAACATTTAGCAGAAAGAAACACATAAAGACCAAACTTGGCAAAACGTCAGCTCTAGGGAGATTACTATATGCTATGTATTTCGTAAAGTATATTGAATCATAAAGAATTACAATTACATTTCTATTTAAACAATTATTTAAAAAGAGAGAAAATTGTGTGGAAACATTAATAATGACCTTAATGCAAAGAATGTAAAAAGACAAGCAATAAAAATGGTTTTATCACATAGAAGAATATTAGAAGAATTCAGCAGAATGATCAAGAGAAACGCAGGGCTAATTAGAGAAAGGAAGAAATTTGAAATCAAAATTAGAATTAAGCTTTCCATTATTCGTAGCTATATCCGTGTACTTAAGTATCTACACATCTTCATATCTATCTATCATCTATCTGGCTTTAAAATGCTGAACAATTTCAGTCACTTATTTATTTCAGAAGCAATTAACATCCTAACTTCAGATATGCAGGTCTCAGAAAATGTGCAGTCTGAGTGGGCATGAGTATAGATGACTGCTTGGCCTTGTTGTTGGCACCTTTGCCGTTGACTTTAGTCCCTCAGAGTCCAGCTCTTTTACTCCCTGGCAGGAATTCTGCTGTATTAGTGATCATGAAGTAAACGATAATGCAGGTCACGTCATCACTACCTGTGCCACAGTCAGAAGTGTCAGATGTCAGGCTCTTATGTAGCGACCCATCCATGAAAGATGACAGTAGCCAAAATTCCCCATTTTTGTCCTGTTGCCTGATGTCCTACTGGATAAAGTTTATAACTCTCTGGCTCCTCATACATTCCATCAAAGCCAGTGACCTCGACTTCACCAAGCACCGGAGAGAGTTACACCTTGATCTCAGGCACTTTCCTGGGTATTAGAGATCAAATAAAAAGGGTACTATCTCTGACCTCGGGAGTCTTTGAGGATCTTTGGGAAATGCATCGAAGCAGGTAAGCACAAGTGAGTGTGGACCACTCCAGGTTGTTAGAGCAAGTCAGCAACTGGTGTTTGAATCCTAGCTCAACTACTTTTTAGATTCGTGACCTCAAGCAAGTTACCTACCCCTTTCCAAATCTTATTTTCCATACCTGTATGATGGAAGTATTAATAATTCAAGTGTTTGGGTTTATTTAAAGCAGCCAATGAAAAATTCATGTGAAACATTTAACAGTGTCTCAGCATAGAGTAATAACTCAATGTAAGAAGTTACTCGAATTATTACTAGGGAGAGTAGGTGTAGTATGATGGTGAAGTGGAGAAACAAAGGAGAGGACAGACTATAAGGTCACACAGAAGCTAAGCAGATGAGCATATTTAAACATGCTGAAAACCTTCAAGAATCGCAACACATTCAGAAGCTGAAAGTTGTTCAATACAATTGAAGTTCAGAATGAAAAATTCAACAATAGCAGCAGGTAAAAATAAAGATTTTTGAAATGTACTATAAGTCTCCTTCTTTTTCCTAAAAGCCTAGAGAAGGGAATAATAGTTAATGGTAAGTGGCTACTATTTTGCATTGTTTATTTAATAATCTCACAGTAATTCTTTTATTGTATTAAGACTGTAAGATTTTGAATGAAAGAATCTTTCATATTTAACGTGTATATTTTCCTTTGTACGCACAAAAGATTGTGTATGCCCAGATCACGCCGGGCTTGAGCAAAATGACAAAAAAAATCCCTTCTCATGTAATTCAGTTACATGTATGTACATATGCCGACTATAAATCTTAATTGTTTTTACATATCTGTGTGTATAAGTCCAATCCAGGAAAGACACTTTAGAAGTATTATGAGTCCTTTTTTCCAAACAAAGAAGATAGAATTCAAAGAAATTAACTATTTGTCCAAGGTAGTTTAGCTTGCAAATGATAGATTCAGCATTGTAGTTCGATATTATTTCCATCATTCAATTCAATATTCCAGCTGAAGGGCATCTACACTCCTCCAATTTATTTTATTGTTAATTTAATTAATTTTTAAATAGACAATATATAAAACAAACTTCAAAATACTAAAGACTCTATCTATAGTCTAAAGTATATCTGCCTCCTCACCTTGTAACTCCCCTTTCTGGAGACAAACCCACCTTCCCTAAAGATTGCTTCTTGTGTAATTTCTCCACTCATGTTCTATCATCTCAACCAAAATTATTAGAGAATGTCCACCATTTCTACCGATCTCTATTTATGACAGTAACTGCATACCTCGGTCATTCAAAACCTCATGTTTTCTTTCTGGCTACCCTATCTCTAATATTTTTCCCCACTCCGGTTTGTCTTTTATACAACTAACACAGGCTTATGAGTCAGGAAACCTGTTACTAGCCCGGTTTACAAGGGAGTTGTGTGAGTTTGGGCAAGTACTCATCTTGTTTTTGTTCTATGAAATACATACTGGTGGAATAGCATATTTTACATTCCTTCCTGCTCCTGTGTTCTATGGTTTTTAGAAAGCTTCATCATCATAAATCAATTTGATTATATCGCTTCTCTCTCCAAACTCAAATTGCTCCTGATTAATGTCTCAAAAAAATTCTGCCTCTACAAACAATTTGTATTGTTTTATTTCTCACTAATCTTTACCATGTCCCTTTCACCTAAACAAGTGAGTTGTGTTTTAATCCACTGCCGTCGACGGCCATCTTTGCTGCTTGTGTAGTGCTATGTTTTCAAAGCTAAACCACTTTCTATTTGCCAATACATACCAGCCATTTGCATCGAATTCCAACAGTGATTTAGCTTTTTGCAGAAAAAGAATTTTACTGACTTCTTTCTGAAAACTTACCATAGTGCATCTCCCATGGGAAAAAAAAAAAGTAACACATCCACAAACTAAAAACAACTCAGTAGCATTTGCCATATTAATAATCACTATTAAATTATTTTTGTATAAACTTCCAACATTCTAAACATATTTTTTAAATGTGCAAACTAAAACAAAGAGAAGAAATTGTCTTGTTTGCTTTTTTATTCCAAATGCATAGCTCAGAGCCTCAGACAGGGCACACTAAGTATATATTCTGTAAATAAATAAAACCTTTAAAAAAATTTCTTGCTGCTATTGTTTTATTTTTGTTAAATAATAGCATAATATATATTCTCTATTTTGTAGATTGATTTTCTTTCTCATTAAAGAAAATTTTGACCAGGCATGATGGGTCACACCTGCAATCCCAGCACTTTGGGAATGCCTGAGCTCAGGCATTCAAGACCAGCCTGGGCAACATGGCAAGACCTCATCTCTACAAGAAATCAAAAAAAAGAAAAAGAAAATTTTGGAAATCGGTTTATACAGGCTAACTCAGAGTTATCGTAATCCTTTTAGAAACAAGGTTGTATTCCACTGCTTATATCTGGCACACAATCCGATACATTTTGAACAAAATGCTACTGCAGGCCATGCTAATGTCCTGTGTGAATGACTATTCCATTTCCACAAGTGGAATCCACAGGAACAAGTAAATACATACATTCTAAATTTTGATCAATATTGAATACTTAGCAGGGGCTATTACAGTTCACAATTTGACCAGCAATTAATGTGACTTCTTGTTTCTGAATACCCTTGTCATTCCTTCTGTTATCAAACATTTTTGATATTCGCCAACCTGAGTGATAAAAAAGTATTTTTAAATTAAGTTTTAGTCTTTGTTCTCTTATCACGGTTGAATGTTATATATCATAGTTTAAGAACTATTTTTAAGGTCCATTTATGTGCTCTGCCTATTGATATCATATGTCCATTTATCCACTGGGTGTTTTGATGTTTTATTATTGATTTTAGTGCCCCTTTATATAGTAAAAACATGTGTCCTTTCCCTGTGATTTCAATTATAAATCTTTCTTTTTTCTCAGTTTGTCATTTACATTTTATTTATTTGTATTTTTCCACAGGAGATTATTCTAACGCCGCTTATATATTTGTATTAATGTCATTATACACTTCTATATTATACAAATTTTTCTGTTTTCTTAATGCTTGCAGTTATTTTAAAATTGGAATCTATTTTGGACAATTCTTTGTTGTAATGTGTGTCATTCAAGTTACTTTTCTTTCTCCAGAGGGTCAATTCAATTTGCCAATATTGACTCAGAAGCCACTTCTATCATGCGATAAATTTTAATGTCTATTTTGACCTCTTAATTGACATTTCACTTTTTTTTAATGTGTATGTCTATTTAGGCTTAAAAACTACAGTGCTTTGTTGATGGCAGTAGAGAAATTTTAATAATTTTAATATGGGAACAGAGGATGTTGTCTATCACTTTATTCTCTTGTAATTTAGACTTTCCTTGACTATTCTTGCTTGCCATTTTTCCTTACAAATGAAATTAAGATATGTAGTTTATCTTTAAAATGGCTTGTATTTGTATTTAAATTAAGCTGCAATCAGTTATCCACTTCGGGAGAATTTATATCTTTATAATGTTATGGCTTTGTAGCACAAAAGCATGGCAAGCCTTTACTTTAATGGTGATTCACTTCCAATGAATAAATAGTGCAGACATTTTCTCTTTTTTATGATTTTTTTAACATTTTCATTCCTCTATCTTACTTTATTGAAAGACTATGGTCTATAATACTTGCCGCATATATAATATGCGTTAATCAACTGTTTATGTCATTGGTAAGGTTCCTGATCAACAATAAGCTATTAGTAGTTAAGTTTTGGGCGAGTCTAAGGTGATATGGAATTTTCCACTATGCAAGGGTCAGTGTTCCTAACATTCTTCAAGGATCAACTACAGCCTTTTGAAATTCTATACTGTACGGAATTTTTATTCTGGCTTTCTCATAATGTTTCATTTTTTGATATTGCAATTAGAGACTATTATCTGTGTTTCTTTGTCTTTTGGAATTTTTTGACACATTTTTGTCAATATTTTATAAGCACCTCAACAGAAGTCATATTTTCTATTTTGGAGATTTAGAGTTGAATGTCTTTTAATTAAATAACATTAATCTTTCTACTCTCTCTAGATCAGGACGTAGTAACAACAAACCCAATCTCAGTGATTTCCAAGTTTTATGTTTTTGTTCATGTTACACGTACTGTGTGGGTTGTCACAGTTCTGCTCCAAACGGCAGTCATTTGGCTGTGGTCCTTCTCTGGGCATCTTCCCTACTCAGCATGCAATTCAACAAAAGAGTTGGTGGAAACTGGCAGGGGATCTTAAAACTCAAATGTGATATATGTGTCATTCACTTACATCCCACTGACAAAAGTCCGGCAAGCTTGATATCAATGTGAAGGGAAAATATCCCCAGGAAACACTGTAATCACAAGGCAACAAGAAAAAATGAGTGGGCATTTTGTATATATATGTGTATATACATATATATACACACATATATATATACACATATGTACACATATATACACATATATACACATATATATACACATATATGTATATATTATATATAGCTTATACAATAAGGAGTTGAGACAACGATACAATTGAGAGCATCTTCACTATAAATTATGTTACTTCAGTCTTTTTATATTTTTACTAGAAAAAGGCAAGTTAGTCTCCTACAACTAAGTCTTTCTTGTATAATCATGTACTTTTTACTTTACAAAATTGACAATAAATTACTTGAAACAGATATTCTAATGTCATGGTGGAATACAGCATTGATTAAAGAAATTGCTTTTGTTTTTTTCTGCATTATTTAATGTTATTCACCTGGAATACAATCTTGCCTGACAATAAGCTTGAAGCTTTTGCTTTTCTTTTGTTTGAAAAATCTTTTTCTTTTGATGGGGTGAGTTCCATGGTTTTATTATTTGTCTTTTATGTCAAAAATTGGATTTATTTTGTAATACAAAATCTAAACTATTTTTCTTACAGTTGAGTTTAGCTTTTTTTATTCATTGTCATGATGAGACAATCATCAGTAAACTCACCACTAGCTAAATCATCTTATTTTCAAAGTTGTAAGCAAAGTTTTTTGGAATTTCAACTCCAATCGCTACTCCTCACCTTGAAGAGTAGTGTTCTATATCCTTTTTGTTACTCACTGCTTTGTCAATCGTAGTTTTGAAGATTCAATATTTAGAAATGTTCTTCCTACTTTTATTCTTAATGGATTTGTGTTTATTTTCAATTTTCTTTTTTTTAAGTAATCTTTAAGAAGCAAGAAAATTTGGGTTTTTTACCATTTAAAAACTGGAAGCTTAAAATTAGTTCTTAGATTTCTTTTGTAAGTCCAAACAAAAATGTTTTAAAACATAGTTTAAAAAAAAAAAACAAACAACTATGCCCCAATAGATTAATGGATGACAAAGTAAGTGTCTTAAAAGAAAAGACAATCAAAGATTATTTAAAGCACATTGCTGGGGAAAGGTGAATGTGAATATTTAAAAACACATATATCTATTCTTCATAGTATACACCAAAATAAATTCCCCAAGGATTAAAACTCATTTTTAAAAAATAAATATATAAAATAAAAGTGGCACAAAGCATGAAACTATTAGTCAGCTTTGTATGATTTCCTTCGTTTTCTCAACCTTATAGAAATAGCAAACACAAAACAAAAGTCTGACATATTAAATATGTCAGAATTTAAAATAATATAGAGTATATAATAAAATTAAAATCAAGAGGATACAATAAAATAAGAAAACAATTAAAAATTATGACATAGGCCACAAGGATTATTGTAAATTGATACAGTTTTTGGTGAAACAACCTAACAATTCAATATTTGGATCCATGGACACAATTACTTTGCTTTAGGAAATTTATTTCAAAGATATTAAAATATTATACAAATACTTTAAAGAAATATTTGATGAGTATATCTACTGTTCAAGGGCAAGAGATACAAAGATACCTGAGACATTATTCCTGCTAACAAAAAAACACACTTTAACTTACAAAAAGACAAGGAAAATGATTATCAAAGTATAGTATAATAAATATAAAACTATATAATGAGAACATACACAAGAGACACCTAATTAAAATTGTACCTATAGGGAAAGAGATGTCATCAAATATTATCTCATGATTTTATCCCTAAAATTAAAAGAGTTTAGTACACAACGGAATAAAGAAATGAGGCTGAGCATGAAGGGACAAAGTATATCATAATTTAGTCATGGGATTTAGGTAAAAGTTCCTTTAAAGAAAATTCAGGGATTAAATATGGCTAAATAAAGAGTGAGATATGAATGGAGAGAAACGAACCTAAAAATATTGGCGAGATTCAGATTATAAAAGATCTTGTTTGATTTGGAAAGGATTTGGGGATTTATTTTGAAGATAGCGGAAATCCTTTTATTGATTTATAAGTATGGAGGTGTTATAATGAGATGCAGATTTTGAGAAGTTTACTTAGCTTCAGTGCAACAGTCAAGAGGATGTGATTACTCAACGAAAAGTGACTAAACTGAAATCCTAAAGGAGGCAAATAGTAGGAGGCATACACATTTTTGTCTGGGAGCCTTTCCTACATGGGGAAATATATTTCCCCGAAGCTGTCACGTCCATGGTTAAAGAAACAGACATTAGATGCATGAGCATCTAACCCATAATGCATACTAAGTGTATTACAATGTGCAACTAAAGTGAATTAAAGTCTGCTTCTCTTTGTGCTGCAACTTAAGAGATGCCTACTTCATAATGACAACTCTATTTACAAAAAGCCCAAGGCCGTATAAGGCTGGGACATTTTAGTGATGACTCTTTCTGACAGTTTCACAACGTGGACTGAAAAACTAACACATCTAGCTATTTATGTGAGAATGGAATTAAGTCAACTAAAATGAGAGAGTGTTCTAGAAACATGGTACAATGAACTAGCATGGGTCAACCTCCTCCCCCATCATGCAAATAGAGGCATGTTGAAGTAATTATATCATTTTGTGAATAAATAATGCTGACAACATTTAAATTGTATAATTTTATAACTCGACTTTTTTCTAAAGGCAGATGATTGTTTAGAAATATTCTGTAGAAAAGAAATCACACAGAGCCTTTTCATTACAGAATAATATTAACAAACTTCTATGCAGAAGCCACGTTTGATGAAAGGCAATAGAATGATAAATCAAAGATCACCATAAAGGAAGAGGTCATTATTAACTCCAGGAGGGAAGCATTCTCAGTCAGAAAAATAGAAATCTCTTAACCAGTGACCAGTGTGATTTTTTTTAAACAAACAACCCACAAACAACAACAAAACTACTTTGATGACAAAGTAGTGTCATCAAAACAAAAGAAGAGGAACTGTAATATAAAGTCAGAACCAGTCACTAGTTAATACCTCCAAACAGAAAAAAATATAATACATCCTCATGGAAGTAAGCAAACATATTAATACCAAGAGAGTAAAATACAAAATGAATTTGTGTGTCTTTAGATTCAGAAATAAATATGACACTTCAACAATCTGTAGATAGACTAAATGAACACATTTTTTGCTCTGAGATATCTGCAATTATTTGGATAATATTTACTAATCAACTAAGCTGCCAAAACTGACTGATAATTTTTCACTTTATTTGATTGACTTGAGTCCATTTAAAAAAAAAAAATCTAATTGGCTTTAAAATTTGTATTATTAATAATATCTAAATTTAGGCGAAACCTATTGAGAACATTCTTATTTTACCATCATACTTAAGACTGGATCAAATGTGATGATATATTACAATTCTAAATATAAATTTAGGATAAAAAATGCACTCAAATTCTAGAGCCATTATTTCACAGCTTAAATGAAACTGTAAAATGTGCCATCTGTTCAGTCTGCTTTACATGTTTAAATGCATCATATAAGGTATCTGTGAAAATGCAATGTATTCCATAAACCCATGCCTATTTGAGAGAACAAGGGAGGGAAATTACAGTAACAATGATGCAATAAGATAATTTACATAAAATTATCATGGAGTGTGAATGTAAGCTAGATTTTTTTTCTAAGAACACTGAAAAAAATAGCATGTGAACATAGTTCAGACTTTTTGCAACCAAAGAGTTTAATTTGCTCTTGGCATTTAAAAATATACATACTATCCTCAGGATAGAAAGTTGTCAGTGTTCAAGTTAGAGCTAGGCAGTTCATATTTTCAAGTTCCGATCAACATATATCAGACGTAGTCGTTTTTAAAAATCTAGTTTCCAATTTTGAAGTAATTTTGTATATTTCATTTCATCAACTTTTATCTAAAAGAAATAGTACACTCTATGAAACTAGAATAAGACTGATTTTTCCCCAGTTGTATCCTTAACAAAAAATATAAGTAAAAGAAGACCTTTGATTGGACGTGGAAAACCAGTCTTTCATTCATTAAATAAGTATTATTTAAGCATCTAACATCTGCTAGCCACTATAGGCAAAGGAAATAAAGCACAGAACTTGTACTCTACCATAGTTTGGGACAGAAAATGAAAATATGTCAGGCACCAGGTAGTTGATCTGTACTGTGAAATAAAATCAAACAAGGTAAGAGGATAAAGGGTGATATGGTAAGAAGTATTATCTTCCATAGTGTGGTTTTGAAGGACCCCTCTGATAAGGTAATACCTTGGCAGAAACCTGAATAAAGGGAGACACTAGGAAAATTTTTTTTTTAAATGTTCTGGGCAGAGAGAATATTCCACAAGTAATTTATTGAGTTCCAACTTAAGTGTAATACTCCACTGACTACAGTATCATGGAAACAATGTTTGTGATCTGGTTTTAGAGACAAGGTATACACATGAAAAGATATTTGTGATCACAGATAAATCAATAAACTCCAAAATAAAATTGCACAGACTATGAGGGCTATAGCATTTCAACAGAATATAAAACCCTCTTCATCTTAGGTGTCTCAGGAAAACTTCTAAATCTTTGAGAATGCACCCTCAAAAGGCATGATCTATGTCTCGTTCACCATGGAGGCTCAGGACAAACACTGTTACTTAGTAGGTACTATAAGGAACTTTGATAAATGAATGAAATAATGGATGAGTAAGGGAAATGGGACCGTATCTTTGAGGATGTATCATAGTAGGTGACAAGGATGTAATAAAGTATGTCTGGTAAGGAAACAATGTCAAGGTGGTAAAGGACATATAGTAGGTAGAATTGATTTTTATACTTGTTGGAAGCAGTTACATAAATTAAGTAAAGACTTCCTGTGGCATATAATGGCATCCATAATCTTATATTTAAATGTTATTAATAGATTGGAAAATATAGTGAGGCTAAAATAAATCATGTAGTTTGAATTTTAGCTAATATTTTCATGAACATAAGAATTCAGTAACACTTGGATGAGAATATTTTGAATTAAATAGTATCCTTCTTATTTTTGAAGTAAAGATATAACACAACCTCAGATGTCTATTGTTAAATTCTATAAATCTGATATAATCCTTGCATATCGATTTTAACTTAATTTAAAATAGTAACAAAAGTGAAAAATCAATCAAGTTACACTTCTTGCATTATCTTGGACTATTTTCTACTATTCTTGACAAAACTCATTTTAAATGATGCATTATAACATAACAGTACAGAAATATTACTTATAGTTTATAATACACATTTGTGAGCACAGATCTTCTCATATTTGAAACTCACCTTTCACTGAATTTATATTAGCTTTATGTTTTAGCTTGTATTGTGTACATGAGTCATTACAAAATGTATTTCTTTAAATTAACCAAGGATCATGATATATACTTTCAACACAAATTAGCAAGTGTAAACTATAGTAATTGTGTATTATTTTACTAAATTAATTTTTTTAAATAAAACCTTTTAAGATAATTTAAATATATTGGATGACATCTACTATAATGTTTGAAATTAGATGTTCTTAATATATTGGCAAAAATAACAAAGATTAAAATGTGCATATGTGTTCAGAGTCTGAAAATTTTACCAGCTGTCACTCAAAATATATTCAATAAGCCCATTGTGGTTACAATATTTTAAATTAGGTTTCTTAAGCACTAGACAAGAATTATGTTAAAATGAAACATTAACTATTCAGAATGATTCTTTATTTAGAAGTGGGAGGCTTCACTGTCCAAATATTAGGCAATAGTTTAACAGATTTGGTTCGAAGAACACAGTAAGTGAGTCCACATTTGTGAAATTCTCAGGTGACTGTCACGAAACTAAGTGTTTGCTTATTCTAGCTGATTTTAGTTCTGCCTTGCAAACAAAATGCAAAACTGGGAATTGCTGTATGTCTAGTACTTTGGGGAAATTCAAGGAAAATTCTTCCCCATATTTTAACTGACAATAAAAGATAAAGACTGTCATCAGAATGTCATGCAAGATTGAAAGTATCTATTGTTCCAAACACAGACAAGACAAGCTAGTCCTGGTGTTATAGAAACTTCGTCTCTGCAGGAGACTGTGGTCTTTCTCTTCATGCTACAAATTATTTTACATTTTCATTTACAAATCCTGGCATTCATCAGCTGTAAAATGAATACTATAGTCTTAAAAACTGCACTATTTTTAGCTAGGACAATCACCGGAGCTCAAAACCTTTGAATAAATGAATATGACTTCATACAATTTTTCATGAGTGCTTTTTAATGTAAAATATTTATAAGCAATTTTGATAAGAAAATTTTTAAAGTCAGGAATGTTCATCATGTCTTTAAATAAATGTCCTAGACTCTGGTAGTCAAATGATATACTTTAATCTTTTTAAATCATGTAATAGCATTAAGGAAGAGTAGTCTAGCAAGCCTATTCCTCAAATTAAAACAAACAACAAAATTAAATGGTCCAGTGCAATCATTGCTTTAAAGTTCAATATTTTACTTATCTAAGTTGTACCCAATATAACATATAAGAACAAAGATTATTTTTTGAGGGAATAAAAGAAAGTATACCTCTTTTAAAGACTTATAATAATGAATGACACTAAATGGATGAAAACACTCACTACAGAGCTGAAGCTCTAAGTTGGAATAATTTCTTTAAATAACTACTGAGTACATAAAATTTGTATATATTTTGCACCTAAAATACAGCTATAGACAAATACAAGGTTATTAAAACCTGAAAGAATAACATAACTAATTTAATTTGACCCATATTATCTTATTTAAAAAATTGGTTTTGATCATTTGAAATATTTAATTTGCAAGAGCCTTTTGCATTGATTAAATCAGAATTTTAAAATGTACCTGAAGATTTCACATTTTATTTGAATAAAATGACACTGCCAAAAATAATAGCAAGAATCTGAGTATAATTGAAACAAGGTATTATTTCTTTGAATGTATTGAATTATGCCATCATATTTCTTTTATTGAGTATAAAAAAAGAATGATTGAGAAATAATATATAAATACATGTAATTATTGAAAAGATGTCAAAATGTCATAAGTACTGAGAAGGTAATGACAGAGGATAGAAAAAAATTGATCAAATCTTACTTTTACCACTTTACTTAAAGACTGAAATCCTGAAAGTTTTTGTTGAACATGAATCTGCCTCTTACAGTTTGAAAGCATTTGACATTTTCTGTGATTTGAAGTGCATCAACATTTTAAAAACTTTGCATCCCCCCCAAATTACATACATGATTTTTGTACATGAAACAACAATATTTTTGTGGATGAGCAAAACATATTTTCATATAAAGTTATTACTTTCAATAAACAAAAATAAATTCTAGAATGAATAAAGTGGGGAGAAATAGAATTCAAAGATCATTTTTAAAATTTCTAAGAATGCTAAACATTTTATTATCTTACTATAGAAGAAGTTCTCTAAATTTTGTAATTGCAAGTGACCTAAAGTTCAGGTACATCATGTCAACCACTAAAGTTTAATTAAGAAATGGCATCATGAATAGAAAAGGATTAGCATATCTAATTTATGGTAGTAATTTCTAATGTCAACTAAAGAATAAAACCCAACAAAACAAAAATCCTCTTTATGTTTTTACTAAATACCTTTCTATCAAACTATTTAGTGTTATGGATTTGAATAAGGCAAGTCATTTTTATGGCCAAGATTTGAAAGTTTGATTTTTATAATGTTTTCATGAAATTCCAAAGCTTCAAAAACATTTATAAGAAAATATTTTGATATACTAATAGAGATGCACAAAACTATATCTCTTAAAAGTTTGACCTTCAGAAATTAATGATAATTTTTTTTATACTTTAGATCTCCGTTTTATAAAATAATTATTTTTGTGTCAACTAATTTCCTGGTATATGCACCAGAGCAAACAGTTTGATCTGTGTATTCAGGAGAGTACACAGAGAAGCCAAATACTTCATAGTGATGCATTCATTCATTTGTTTATTTATCAGTCAAAACATGTTCTATGAGTATTTATACTATGTATAAGACACTGTCCTGTCTTCAAGGAACATAGGAATAAATGAGATAAGGTGTTGAACCTAAAAAAACCAGCGGTCTAGAGTGGGAAATACAGGTATGAAAGAAAGTCACAATAATGTTTTGAAAGTGCAAATAAGCCATGTTACTATAGATAAAAATTAAGTCACCACATTGAAATGGTTCTCAACTGCTAAGCACTTTGCTTGTTTGTTTGTTAACAGATGTGGAGTACAATTCAAGGTTGGGTAAACAAATGGTCATTATACAGATGTTAAATGCATTCTCATAACTCTGTGAGTCAGTTATTCTTATTAAACTCCCTTTTCCTAGAAAGGGAAAAAGTAGTACAGAAAATTTTTGTATTCTGACCTTACTTACACAGAGAATGGAAGGTAGAGCTGAGATGTGAGCCCAAGCAATCTGGATACAGAGCTCATGTATTTTACTAACACATAGGACAAAGAAATGTTGCCCATTCTATATAGAAACAGAGAAAACAAATAGAATTTTTCTTTTAATATCTCATAGTTAGAAGAGAACATTTTTTGTAAGGAGATCAATGTTTAACCTGCTAGTCTTAGTGTTAGCAAAGATACCTACCACATAATCTCTCAGAGAGAAACTTCCATGCTGTCATCATCTATTTATTGAACATTTCATATATCTCAGGAATGTTCTAGACTCCTGGAATACATCGAGAAACAAAAGCAGACTAAGTCTTATTCTAGTGAATTCTGTATTATATGATGCTACAGTCTAGTTAGAGGTAATATGAACAAAAGAACTTGGCTGACCATGTTAAAAATGACACATATTTTCAATTATATATGTATTTAAAAATTCAGTGGGAGACTTCAACAGAAAAAAGACAGCACAGGCTAATGTAGGGTTTTTTGTTTTTGTTTTTAATAATAACCACTTATATTTACTAATAGTTTCCCATAACCTTGAAACAACTGTTAAATTGCATGAACTCAATTGCCACTTTAACAATTTCATACAGATACAAAGCATTTTGACGCTTGAAAGCCACAAGTCTCTGAGTTTTACCCACAAATACCTACCACACGACTCTTTAAAATGATCTTTTCTTGATCCTCATCAACTAATCAATCAAGCGAAGTAGCTGCCATGTCTCCACATTTGTAATTTATCTCTTTGTTTCTACTTAACCTCAGCAGTTGTGCCATTATCTTAAGACAGGGATCTCCAACCTCCAGGCTGCAGACCTGTACCCATCAGTGAGCAGTTAGGAACCAGGCCACACAGCAAGAGGTGAGCAGCAGAGGAGCAGAGCTCTGTTTTCTGTCATATCAGTGGTGGCATTAGAATCTCATGGGAGCGGGAACCCTGCTGTGAACTGCATATGCAAGGAATCTGGGATACCTGTTCCTTATGAGAATCCAATGATCCCCACAACCACCTCCCAACCCTACCCCATGTCTGTGGAAAAACTTGTCTTCCGTGAAACCGGTCCTGATGCCAAAAAGGTGGGGGACCACTTCCTTAAGACATCAAGAGCTCCCTATCCTATGCACACAAAGCTGGCAGGATTACACTGAGTGACGTGTTATATAAAAAGCTTTATGTGTTTGAAGGGTGAAGTAGGTGACCAAAATTGGATAATTGAACACTGATGTGGTTCATATATAGGAGTTTAAAATGAAACTAGATTTCTTAGACATCTTTTTTATGATAATAATTGTTTAAAAAAATTTTTTTGCACTTTAAGAGCTAGAAGAACTCGTGTGAGTTTGTTTGACCCTGGGCTTTCTCTCGGGCAACAAGGTATGCAAACTGCAGGCTGGTCTCCAAGAGCTGTGTTTATAAATTACCCAGCCCTAATTCATGCGACTCCATAGAGCCCTAAGGTGACAATTATTTCTGAATTCCTTAATAACTGGAAGTCTGGTATGATGACAAAACCAGAAGAGCTGTGTGTGTTTTTGCTGGCTGCCTGCAGAATCCCTTGTGGCAGATAATAATATGTCACCCCTAATCTTATTTTCTATTTCTAAAATGTATTTTCATTAACCCTCATTTTATATTGTACCCTTCATTCTGACATAAGAGTGCTTTGTTTTTACAGCAATTTTGAGTTATTTTATGAGAAGCTAAAGTGATGGAATGGGTTATGTTATCAGAGTACAAAACTTAAAAAAAAAATCTACATCATGTAATTGAGAAAAAAAATTCTAGAGACTCTAACTGAACTTTCCCCCAAATCTGCAAATATGTCAGTAAGTTCTGGAGAATGAATAAACATGTTGTCATTTGATGCATCAATAATTACCTCTTACATATAGGAAAACAGATGAAAGATTCACCAGGTGTTACTTTCTCTATATAATAAAACATTTCAGATTGGGTCTCAAAAAAAAAACCTTCTAAAAGCATACATATATATATTTGTGTGTGTGTGCCCGCGCGCGCGCGCGTGTGTGTGTGTATGTGTGTGTGTATGCTTGTAAAGTTTTTTTAAGACACAATCTGAACTGTTTTATATATGTGTATCTATAAATGTGTGTGTGTATATATATATATACACACACATGAAGCTAGGGAAACATAAAAAAAGCCCAGAAGCAATTATTTAATAGCATGCATATGCAAGAAACTGTTGTCAGCAACAGCGCCTAGTACAGAAAGAAGGCTGTCAGGGAGGTATATGCCAAACAAGCCATTTTAAATTCAGCCAGTCAGCAAACAGGAATATCTGTCAGTTTGCAAGGGGATATTTTGCTTTCCTTGGACAAACAATGCTCTTCTTCTGTTATAAATGACATTACTTAGCTTGACATAACAAGGTGCTTTAAACAAAGCACTCACTTAGAGGAAGCATTTCTTTGATTAAATTGAGGAAATTGAAACAAGGTAAGATGAATGCAAAGAGGTAGACAAAAAAAAGAGCCCTACTTAGAGTAGCTCGTTGATATAAGCAACAGATTGACATACACAGGAAACATAGTGATGGACAAAGGGGAGAAATGCAGACTGCAGCTGTCTTAATAGCCCAGTCTGACCTCCAGGGCCAAAGTTAACCAGTTGTGAAGAAATCGTATTCCTGATGGCAAACAAAAATTGCAATAGACTAAAATTTTCTTATTGAATAGTTCTATAAAAGTTAGCAGTAAAATTATCACAGATGTTTTAAACAACAAAGGTTTCATAGATTTTACCCACTTTGAATTTATTCTTTCTTGTACTCAATAACATTAATTGTTAACATCCGTTGCATATCTGCTGTGTCCTACACATTCTGTTTAATATTTTTGTGTATAATTCTCTCAAAACAGCTATCATGTGGGCACTATATTTATCCTCATTCCAGAGCTAAGAAATCTCATGCTTACAGAGGCTGTCAATCGCCCATGTCATAAAGCTCGCAACTTAGACAGGCTGGAAGTCTATGTCTAGACTTCTCCCTTTTAATCACCTTATTGGTGAATGTGCCTTCAAACTTCTGGGACAATTCTGTCTTTTATCATTGTCATAACAAAACTAATATGCAAATTTTTAAACATCTTTTCCTTGGAAACAAACTTTTAGCTTGATAAAAGCTTTCCCTGAGTTTTCTTACTCTATTTCAGTAAAAAAAAACTCTCATTACCGAGAACTGAGGGATGACATTCACAATAGGGAGACAGCTGGTGGGTCCCTTTCTAGAAGGAAAGCGCATAGCGACGCTGATAAATTACAGTGGAATTCCAATGACATAGCATATTTTAGTCACATTAAAGTCAAATGAACTCATTGTGATTAATGTAACTATAGTGAATGCCAAATAAATTAATAGCAATTATATACTCATTGTAAACGGTAGCTGATAATTAGTGCTATTACACAAAAAAGGTACATTTTAAGCAATTTTCACCATGGGTTCATCTAATACCATTACAACGCTGAACAAGATGAGTTCATTTGACAATCATGCAGACAAAATATGTAAGTCCACCAAGAGTTTGTGGTCTCAAGTTGAAGTAAAGAACAAGTCCATTGAGTTTTTTCAATCCTAATTAAATATACACAAAATACATTTTCCCCCTAGATTATTTTAGTGATGCTTAACTATAAATAGTATATTTCCGTCTTTTTCTTTTTGTGTAAGACTTTTTAAAAAATATAATTACGAGGCAAGCATTAATACTTTAAGACTCTCAAGGTAAGCATAAACTCTAAAATATTCAAATACGTTATTATTGATCATGATGTGTACATTCATTCATAGTTCTGTGCAATTTTGAACAACAGTAACTAATAACGTAAGACAATGGGAGAAAACATAAATGTTTGTAACATGCATAGTGATGGGCACTTTGTAAAAAAACATTTTAAGGGAATGAGTTTGTAATGCTAGAAGGAAGTTCTTTCTCTTTTTATTTATTTTTATTTTTTTAACCTTGACCAAGATAATGCGCTAGATACTTAATTTACCTCTCTGTTCCTTTGACCCTTCTAAGATGATGATTTTTATCCAGGAACAAAAGTGGCACTTAAGTAAATGATTTTTGTCATTTTCCTAGAAAAAAAAAAGGTATTACAACATAAGTATAGCTGTCACCTCTTTTTAATTAGGTACTTCTTTTTATTAAGTCAAAAAACATACCATGTGAAATCTACCCAAAAAGTAAATTCAAAGTATTGTCAACTACATGCAAATTGTTGTATAGCAGATCTCTAGAAACTAACTAGACAAATTTTAATTTGACAAAAGTTTTATGTGTGTTTTGTGATATAATTTAACTTTTCTTTTTTTAATGTTTTAATATTTTATTTTATTTTATTTATTATTATTATTTTTTCAGTTGGAGTCTCATTCTGTCACCCAGATTGAACTGCAGTGGCCGCTCCCGGTCACCACAGCCTCGACCTGCTGGGCTCCGGCAATCCTTCCGCCTCAGCCTTCCAAGTAACTGGAACTACAGGCATGTGCTTCCATGCCTGGCTAATTTTTTAAATTTATTGTAGAGATGAGGTTTCCCCAAGTTGTCCAGGCGGGTCTCGAACCCGCGGGCTCAGGCAGTCCACTTACTTCAGCCTCCCAAGGTGTGGGATTGCAGGCTGAGCCACCGAGCCTGGCTAATTTTTTTATTTTAAAGATGAGGGGTATAATTCAGGGTTAGTTACACAAATGTTCATTATGTAGGTTATTCTTGTTGAGGTGTGTGCCTACCCAGCAGATTCCCACTGTGGTCAATCCCTTTCTTATAGTATTATGATCATTGTTCAAGATCTACTTATGAGTGAGAACATGTGGTATTCAGTACTTTGTTTCTGTAACAGATCACTCAGTATGATTGACTCTAACTTTTCTTAATGGAATGATTATGTTAGAAAACCAGCAAGACTGCCTTTTAAATTAATTCAGCCACTTATGATTCGTGTAAGGCGAAAAGTGCAGCAAGGACACCATTTAAATGAGTAAGTCCTAAAGTTTATAGATTTTCACATCCAACACAAAGTTCTCTCCCATGTGCTCCCTTCACAGGTGAAAGGCAGCTGTTCCATTTAGCATTCCTCAAATTGTTATTGACAAAGGAAACTACTGAATGGCACCAAACAGACCTGTATTTGCTGAGTAACCTGACTCTTCCAGCACAATATTATTTGTGAAGGTGACATGATCTTCACTACCTCAA
Source organism: Carlito syrichta (assembly GCF_000164805.1). Taxonomy (NCBI): domain Eukaryota; kingdom Metazoa; phylum Chordata; class Mammalia; order Primates; family Tarsiidae; genus Carlito; species Carlito syrichta. The sequence goes on along the minus strand of NW_007255413.1, from coordinate 118,988 downwards.
TCTGAAAACTTCTGATGTCTTTTAAACCAAAAACATTCCTAAGAGAAATTTGTACTCACTGAAATACTGTATTTGCTCTCATTTTAAATGATGAATGGGTTGTCTCTCAAGCAGAAAGAAGAAGGTTAATAGTTGTATGACTCAATTCCCTGGAAACTTCTTTTGATTTAAAAAAAAAAAAGTGAAAGAAAAATCCCACAGGAAAATTAAATTGTATGTATTGATATGTTGTAACAGCTGTGGAAGTTCGTGAGCAGAGTTAATCCACTGAAATTTTTTAGGGGGATAAGGAGGGTGGGAATAGAGACTAAAAAGTTAAAGAAATTTCTGTGACCACCAGTGTAGAAATCAATTATGTTTTAAAATTGTTATTTGAAGAAATTGAAGGCAGATAATTTATGCTACATCTTACCATTTTAAAATTATTTCACTTTAAAAAATAATTGATGACATATACATGGTGATGCTCTGTAGAATCTTAGTTGTAATATGGAGACAGGCTACCCAATCCTGCCTCTGTCTGAGGTACCTTGGGCAAGATAATTAATTTCTCTATGACTCAGTTTCCTCAACTGTAAAAATGAGAAAATATATTATATAATAGTTGTTTCTTTCTCTTGGGAGCTTTATATACTAAAATATAAACTTGAATCAGTTCCAAGTACATACTACTCAGAAAACATTAATGTTAATCTTATTACTAGATCTTTATCTAAACCAGGGAAGAACATTATAGGCCCAGGGCTGGATGCATTTTAGTACCTGACCTTGTAAATAAATTTTTATTGAGCACAGATACACCCATTTGCTGACATTGTCTGCTTTTGCTCAATACCTGTGTTGACTAGTTCCAAGAAGAACTTATAGCCTAGAAAGCCTAAAATAGTTACTATCGGGCCCTTTGCAAAGACAATTTTCCTATCCCTGACCTCTGCGGAATTTGATGTTGAGTTTATCTTAATAAAGCTTCAAAGTGATCTTCTCAGAGGTACTGTCATTAGTCAAAACAATCATCAGAAGAAGACCCTAGGACAGAAGAAACCTAAATGAAATCAAGCAAATCACATAAGATCAGACTGCTCTAAAAAATGTACTACTGTACAGACTCAAAGGTGGAATTCTTCTAGTCTCTAATATTTAATTATGGTCCCATTAGACTTTATTTTCTTCAGGTCACCTGCCCACCTGGCTCCATGGAGTGCCCATTTGTGAAGTATGCTCTCACTTTTTGGGTATACTCACACTTTGAAGGATATACTGACACTTCATGGGGTATGCTCACACTTCTGTTTGTGAGGATGCTTGCACTTCCATTGCTCTTGAAAGGATGTTTTCACATGAAGAGTGCTGTGGGAAGCCTAATTCTTTTTCTCTTTCTTTTTCTTTTTTTTTTTTTGAGTTGGCATCTTACTCCGCTGTCCAGGCTGAAGTGCAGTGGCATGCTCATAGCCACCTCAGCATTGACCTGCTGGACTCCAGCGATCCTTCCTCCTCACCCTCCCAAGTAGCTGGAAATACAGGCTTGGGCTATTGCACCTGACTCATTTTTTATTTATTGTAGAGACGAGTTCTTGCCAAGTTGCCCAGGCTGGTTAAAGAAATTTCCGTGACCACCAGTGTACCATGGACTCAGGCAATCCACTCACCTCGACCTCCTAAAGTGCTGAGATTACAGATTGAGCCACTGAGCCCAGACGGGAAACCTAATTCTTAGAGGATATTCTCTGACCAGCCACCTTCCAGTAAGTCCTTCCTTATATCTTGTCAAGGGTGTGGCACTCTGGGAAATTTAACATTAAATTTAGCTCTTTAACCTGTTGAAAGTATGTAGGTAGTTAACAGACAGAATGAACTCTGGCTGAGGTGTTCAATGTGAAAACAGATTAAGGTAGTTATGGGTGAGTGAGGGAGCAGTTACATAGTCTGTGTTTTGGGGAAGATGTTGCAAAATTGTCACAGTGCCTTTCTTTCTACAATCAAACCAAACCAACTGCTGTTGTCAGTGACGAGATAAGCTGGATACCCACATCCCCACTGTCTGTTTGAAGAGAACAAATAACAGAGTCTTCTAGTTTGGGAATTGGAAACCACTCAGTCAAGGCTTGACTATTTTGACCAATCAGAACTGAACAAGTCTGAATACTTAATTTCCCTAAATGGATATAATTGAGAACTAGGGTAAGAACTTTCCCTATTTAAACTAGCCTCTCACTTTGTAGTTCATAGAGCACACTTCCACTTCTACTGAAGGCTGTATCTCCTCAGTTCTGCAGACTTTTTTCTATATAAAATAAAGGTCTCCCGTTTTTCCTCCACAATTTGCCTAGTCTTTTGCTAATAAAACCTATATTTTTTCCACTGTACCTTGTTGCCTTTTCTCTATACCGAGTTATGGATTTGATTAAGTTCATCTAAACACACACACATATACACACATGTGTGTGATATTCTGCAATTTTACAGAGCATTATACAAATATAAATATATTTTGAATACATATAAATATTTTCAAATATATACTCTATATGTTGAAAATGTATGCTGTATTATACTGCTCAGGCATACCTTGGAAAAATTGTGAGTTTTATTTCAGATCACTGCAATAAAATAAGTTATACATAACTGTTTTTTTTATTTCCCAGTGCATATAAGAGATATGTTTATAGTCTCTTAAATGTGCAATAGTATTATGTTTAAAGAAGGCACATGCTTTAATTTTTATTGCTAAAAAGTGCTAATGATCATCTGAGCCATCAACATGTTGTAATATTTTTGCAGTGGAGGGTCATGCCTCGTTGATGATGGCCCCAGACTGATCAGGCTTATGGTTGCTGAAGGTTGCATTGACTGTGGGATTTTCTGAAAATAAGTCAACAATGAAGTTTGCCACATTGATGGACTCTTCCTTTCACGAAATATTTCTATGTAGTATACAAGGCTGTGTGATAGCATTTTACCCAAGGTAGAAATATTTTTCAAAACTGAAGTCAGTCCTCTCGAATGCTGCCACTATTTTATCGACTACATTTATGGACTATCCTAAATACTTTGTTGTCATTTTAACTATGTCCATGTGATCTTTACCAGAAGCAGATTCTATCTCAAGAAATCACTTTCTTTGCTCATTCATAAAAAGCAGCTCCTAATCTGTTTGTTTTAACATAAGATTGCAGTAATTCAGTCACATTTTCAGGCTCCACTTCTTGGTTTTCTTGCTAGTTTCATCATATTTGCAGGTACTTTCTTCCACTGAAGTCTTGAACACCTCGATGTCATTGATGAGGGTTAGAATTAACTTCTTCCAAACTCCAGTTAATGTTGATATTCTGACCTCCTCCCATGAATCACAGATTTCCTAATGGCATCTAGAATGATGAATCCTTTCCAGAAGGTTTTCAATTTACTTTGTCCAGATTCATCAGAGAAATCATTATCTATCACAGTTGTCTTACAAAATGTATTCCTTAAATAATAAACGTGAGCATCGAAATTACTCCTTGATTCATGATCTGAAAAATGGATGTTGTGTTAGTAGTCATGAAAACAAAAATAATATTCTTGTACATCTTCATCAGAGCTCTTGGATAACCAGGTGCACTGTCAATAGACAGTAATATTATAAAAGAAATCTTTTATCCTGAGCAGTGGATTTCAACAGTGGCTTAAAATACTCAGTCCAAAATGCTGTAATGGATGTGCTGTTACCAGGTTTTATTGTTACATTTATAGAGCACAGGCAGAGTAAATTCAGCATGATTCTTAGCAGCCCTAAGATTTTCAGGATGGTAAATTGAACATTGGCTTCAACTTAAAGTAACCAACTGGATCAGTGCTTAAAACAAGAGAATCAGCCTTTCTCTGCAGCTTTGAAGCTAGGCGTTGGCTTCTCTTCTCTAGCTATGAAAAGTCCTAAATAGCATCTCCTTTTGCCAGAAAACTGTTTGATCAACAGCTGTCTGAAAACCTATTGTTTGGTGTAGCCACCTTTTTCAATGACCTTAGCTAGATCTTCTAGGATACCTTGCTGCAGTTTCTACAACAGCACTGACTGCTTACCTTGCATTTTTATATTACAGAGATAGTTTCTTTTCCTTACCTATGTTAACTTCAAACTTTTCTTAGGAAACTTTGTCACATTCCTCAGCCTTTATAGAATTGAAAAGAGTTAGGAGCTTGCTCTGAGTTAGGCTTTGGCTTAAGGGAATGATGTGGCTGATTTGAACTTCTCTCCAGATCACTAAAGTGTTTTCCATATCAGCAATAAGGTTATTTCCCTCTCTTATCACAGGTGTGTTAGCAATAGTAGTATTTCTAACCTGTACAATGGCCACTTATGTCCCTAACCCTGAATTATACCCCACATTTTAAAAATAAAAAATAGAAAGGGGAAAAACCCTCTGTTTTTGTATTTACACCTCAGCTAAATGTTTGTTACAAGGGGACTAGCTTTTGGGTTATCTCAGCTTTCAACGTGCCTTCCTCACTAAGCTTAACCATTTGTAGATTTTGATAAAAAATGAGAGACATGGAACTTTTCCTTTCACGTGAACACCTAGACACCATTGTAGGGTTATTCATTTGTAGGGTCCTAATCTGAAGATTGTTGTGTCTCAGGGAATAGGAAGGACTGAGGAGGGGGAAAGAGATATGGAAATGGTTGGTCTGTGAGCAGTCAGAGCACACACAATGTTTTTAATTAAGTTTAATATCTTAATATAGGTGCAGTTTTTGACACCTCAAGACCATTAAATAGGACATCAAAGATCACTTATCACAGACTATCATAACAGATGTATTAGTAGTGAAAAAGTTTGAGATATTAAGAATTACCAAAATGTAACACAGAGACACTAAATGAGTAAATCCTATAGGAAAAATGGCACTGATAGACGTGTCAAAGCAGAGTTGCCACACACTTTTAACTTGTAAAAATACACTATTTACGAAGGGCAATAAAGAAAAATATAATAAAACAAGATTTGCATATTACTTATGTGCAGCTGTTACCATATACCAAGTACATAAACACACACACACACACACACACACACACACATATCAGGTAATAGGTAATATTTTGGGTTACATAACTCAGCCATTGAGTGAAAGCAACCATAGACAATGTCAACAAATGGTTGGTTGTGACTGTGTTTCAATACGATTTTATTTAGAAAAACAGGTTGTGAGGTTTTTATACACATATATGTCACTTACATATCATTCGTTATATGAGAGCATGACTTTTGGCACTTGTAATGCAGCAATGACAATTTTAGTTGGTGACTGGTGATGCAATTACAGGTTCATATAGGCTGGGGAGTGGTTGCCGTTTTTAGCAAGTTGTCCATGAAAGGGCCCACTGAAAACAAGGGTATTTGACCAAAATCTTGGAAAGTAAAGCCAGCGATCCCAGATTTTGTATGGGCATCCAGTATCCAAGCAGAGGTAAGTTCAGGTGAGGTGGCTCTGAGGTGTGTGAGTGTGGCTAGGGTATCAAAGGAAGAGCAAGGAGACCGGCATGGCTGAAGCTCAGAGAGGACTGAGGTAAGGAAATGCAGTTGTGAAGAGCCACGCTGGACATTTTAAGAATTTGAACTTTATTGTGCAGCAGACACCCTTGTTAGGGTTTGAACTTGATTATAGTTGTTTCTTATTTATATAGGTCAGACAATTGCATCCTTTCCCTTACCTTGTTAATTTGCACATATGTCTTATGATTCTTTCTCATTGATCTCCAGTATGTGTAACACATTTACTTCTGGCTATCTGCTACCCCAGCATTCTGCCAAATATTTGATAATCTGTCACCCAAAATCATATTAAGCAAGATATTCTGCCCCTTAGGCTTCATAAAGTGACTGCTGCTTTTACATTATCACATAAAAACTCTTTTTAAAAATATTTGATGTTTCTATATAGCCATGGAAAACTTACTGAGCTGAAAAATATTGTGTGTTTGTATCTTCTTGCTTGGTAAGTTTATTTTTGTAAAAGACTATATGGCACGATATTTGAAAATTAAATCTAGTGTACATTCAGGATTGAGAAGGTATAGTCCATTCATAAAGACGGTCACATTTGAACATCTGTTGGATAAGGAGAAACAAAAAGTAACTCAGAATAGTTTATTGTTTCCATACTTTTGAAAGTAGTTATTTGGACACAGCAATTTTATATGATGATAGGGGAGAGCATCTGTCAATATGTTTTTTTGTTTCCCTTTATGTTATTATTCCTATTATTTACCTAGTGATTTCACCAATCACAATTGGTTCAGGAACTTGGAATCTTGTTTTTTTATAATTTGCCCTGTGTTCTAGAATTTTCAGTTCTATCAGGAACATGTTATGGCTACATATTTTTGCTTTAAATAACATAAAACAACATATCCTAACATTTCTCTAGTCTTCAGTTTTATTGTGATTTGCTGATCAAATCAAAACAAAGAGCTGTTATTTCAAACCTGTGGTGAAAGTATGTCTTTTCTAGAAACATGGTTTACTGAGAATTACCAGAACTATCTTGTTTCTTTTATATATTTCTACATTAAACCCAGTATGGGTTTAATAAGTTAACATAGCTTAAATAGTTTAAAAAATTAAAATAATTTATATTAATGATAACAATTGATAAAAAATTTTAAAAACTATTCGTTCTAGAGAAATTGCACGTTAACCAGGACCAAGCAAAATAAAGTTTTCCATTGTTCATGATTATTACATTAGAGGCAATAATAACACTGACCTAATTAAGCAGCTGTAGGGATTACAATTAATTCATCATATAAAATGCATAGTATATTACAAGCCAGATAATAATATCAGTTATGATGATAATGAAGATTATAAGAGCAAAACAAACAGAAATGAGAATTCTTGTAAGTAAAACAGAGTTTGCTCTTATGACCATTGCTTATTGTTAGTTTTTTTTCTTAACAACTTTGCTATTAATTGATAACTCCTTAATCTGTGTCCTAAGGGTAATTCTAATAATTTTGTCGGGAGCTGCCAAAAATTAGTTATTGTTCTGTTAATCATTGCTAATAAGAACAGAGAATTTTTCCAGATGTCCCAGGAAAATTATACTAATTAGAAATGTCTGAATTTGTGCATCTCCTTGGAGATTAATTTATTCATCATAATCAGTTAATCACTTTTCTTTACATAATTAGATAGTTTCTGTTGGAGAGAAAGACCCTTCAGTTCTCTTTGAATGAAGAAGACTATTTTAGCTGACTCTAGTGAAACTTTGAAGTCAGCTCAAGACCTCGCAAAGCATGTAGCATCCATAATTGCATACTGATTAGTGCTGGTACCATTGGTGTCCAAAGTAAGAGAAGGTTTCAAGAAATATTTAGGAAATTGACTCTGAAAAAAGTACAATGGCCTCATTGATGGGCAGCATTTTTTTATTTTATGAATTATTCAGCAACTCACATTAATAGAGTTACAATTTATAAATAGGATCAGTCTCTGCTACTTTCCTCATGCAGCCTAATAAACTAGATCACTCCATATTATCTCTGAATGAGACATCATTACTATCGCATCAGTTTGGTTTTTCAGCAGAGAAGGAGGAGAAGGGAGTCATACATTTTAAAGGTGAATAAATTCCATCAATTGGGCAATACAGAGTCAAAAAATAGGTATATGAGCCAAAGAATGCAATTGCTTTAGCAAACAATTGTTATATTAATAGAAAATCTATTATGTGTGTGGGGAGTGTCATTAATTCCAAACCCCATTTTTAAAATAACTTTTAAAAATAATAGAAAAATCTCTCTCCAAGAATTCATTAAAAGAACCGCTTTCATTTTGGTTTTATTAAAAGAACCACTAATTATGTATTTCAGGAAAAAAGCAAATTCAATCCAGAAGTATGAACGGAAAGGTAGAAGGAAAAGTATTCAAGGATACTGGTGAAACTCTGAATATCAAATACATACCAAAATAGACAGTGGATAATTTTGGCTAAGGTAGGGTTTGAAAGTGACATGGCACTAAAATATTGGAAGACTATAACAGGTAGGTTTTGAAAGACAGAGGCACTGCTTGGCTTTAAAGCATTTTCAACTCAGTTTAGGAGAAAGACAGAATCACAGAAAATAATTGAATTGATTGAGAAAATTTTTCAATTTTCCTACTCATATATATTCAACTCATATAAATTCAATTTCTAATAAAATTTATATTTTATTATAAATTTTTATCAAATGCAATATTATCAAAAAAGAAATTCTAGACATTTGCATTCACTAGTAAAATATGTACATAAATTTTAAAAATTTAATCTAAGGGTCACTACACTCTTTCAAAGCACTTATTCGTCTGTATACTTTAACAAATTTGTAGAGCTTTGTGAATATCCCTGCCTCTATATTAATCTAATTATGTATATTTTCCCTGTTTTTGGGGGGTAGCTTTAGACTTTTAAATATATTGCTTTAGTTATGGTATATTAATTATTGAAAACTTATTTAGCAATTTTAATTTTCTAAGAATTATGAAATCCACATTATTATTTTCTCTCAAAGCAAAATAGCAGGGCATAGCAAATGGAATATCATAACTATATTCAAATTTCAACAATTCATCTTCAGATTTATAGGTGATTATTTATCACCCTGACACCTCACAGTAAATGAGTAGTTCATGTAAAAGTTGCAACATAAAGTTGAAGTTCTAACAATGCTTAAAAGACCAACATATTCAATATACTTTATAGATTGACTTGCAAAATGCTTAACTTGAGCAAGTGCTTCAAATAGTCAGGTGATGCCAAATTTTGTCAAAGACAGTAGAAATTCCAGATCAACCATAATGTGTGAATTTTCCTTGAAAGCTGCATAGAGGATTTCTGATGTGTAAGTCTGCACTTTGGCAGAATCTAGACAATTTTACAAGCTATATTTAAAATACATACATTGAACATATATGTTATTTCAAATAAGATGTTATTCAGTAAACAACAATGCTATAGGATGACAGCAGTGGACAATATTAAGATATATTAAACACTGCCAAAACTTAACAGTTCAAATGACTGTTTAAAAGAATCCTTCTCTTTTCTATTGAGGTTAATTCTTGTCATTTCTGATCATTGTCATCACAGATTCCTGAGCAAAATAGAACTAGAAATTTATGTTGGAAAAAAGAAAGTTCACACTAGCAACTCTATGTCATTGCATATGCTGATACATTTCTCCCATGTTCGTTTTATCTATTAAGTATTAATTAAGCACCTACTTTATGTAAAGTGCAATATTTAGCATTGGTGGAAGAGTAAGCTAACAAGAGTAAGCTCACCATGACCATGGGGGATTTTAAAGTCTAAACCCGTAGGCATATTCTGATGATACAATGTTTTTTGTTTTTTAACAAAAATAAGATTATGGGCTGCTATGTCAGCAAAAGGAAGGGACATGATTAATTTGCCATGGGGAAGTAAGTCAAGGAAACTTGGGTAGAAGGAGTACCATTTTAACTAGATGATAAAGGATAGATGCATGCATATTTACCAGTTGTATGCTGAGAAGATTTGATTATAAGACAATTGCATCTCTCTCTCTCACACACAGGATCAGAGACAATGGTTAGGGTTAAAAAAAATGAGAGATAAATAAAAGGTGAGTTGCAAACAAATTATGCAGATACTTGAATGCAGTGTTTGGGCTTTAGTCTATGAGTAAGTATTGTCCATTGTTGTTGTGTTTTTTTTATGCAGGGACTGTCATGATCAAAAGTGTCACTTTGATAGCATTAAGGATGATGGATTGAAGATGAAAGGATGGATACAGAGACCTTGTCTCCTTTGCTATTTCTCAGTGAATGATATGATTTTCTATGCATTTACTCAAATCGAGTCGACATTTTGGCTCTTCTCTCTCATTCAATTTGCATCACCAAGTCCTGTCTTATTTGTGAACCAAAGTCCAAATCCTCTACAATGAGTAGAAAACAATTCACCCATATTACATTAACAGTCATCTAATTGAACTTCATATGATTTGTTTTCCTCACCTTTCCCTGGAATCCATTCTCTCCTACAGCCATGGAGATGTTGCAAAAATATAAATCTTCTCAGAAGAAAATCCAATGGTACTTTCTTATTTCACTTTGAATAAAGTCTAAAATTTCTGCCATTTTTTTATACAAGGGACTTGATTATCTGATGACAACATAAACTCCCCTACTTAGATCTGTATCTCCCTTCACACTCCTAGGCTATCTCTTGTGTTTCCTAATATCACATAAATTATCAATTGTGGTCAATATTGTATTTTTACTTTTTTTTAATTTGGAGTCTCAGTCAAAATACCATCTGTCAAAATACCTAACTTTCTCAGTAAAGAGACACTTCTATCGAGTTGTATTCCAGCACTGAGTAAATTATAGAAAAGACAAGAGTAAATATTAGTAATTCTTTATTCAATTCTTTAGGGGTCTAGGATGAAGAAAAATGGTAATTTGAACTAAGTTGAAAATATTAAAAATAACAATTAGAAATAACGTTTGTTAATTATGTGGCTCAAGATTTGGTAATTAAGATGATTTTATGTTTCCAGATTATTCAAGATAAAGACAAAATCCATTTATTTATGTTATGTTATTAGTGAAATCATAAATAACATGGTTTTCTTTATAAAGCACTATTTTAGAACTAGTTTCAGGCAAACAAAGGCGAGGTAATAATGACATCATGGGAATACTATGCATGGACTCATATGATCAGAGAAGCATGGGTCTTTGAGATGCTTTTGTGTTCATTACATACGGAATTTTGTTTGAGAGGACTTAGAGTGTATTGCATCATATAGTTAGAAGCAAATGAAACAAAAACAGAAAAAGAAAATACATATCAATAAGCTGATTTGGCAAGAGAGATAAAGCTAGGAAACAGTTCTAGGATTGAATGAAATGAAGGGTTCAAATATGATTATTACTAATGATTAGTTTTAGTATTTTGCACAGTCTTTCATCTGCACTGTGGCCCAGAGCTTGCCACTTCTATACTGCATAGCAAATAAAGCATGAATAGGTCTTTCAGGAAATCGCTTCTTAGAAACCTTTCATCCTAACATGCTCTTCAGCTAATAAACAATAAGAAATAAATAATGGTCATGCGCATGATAGTTTACATGAACTCTGTGCTAAATACTGTGCTTTGTATGTGCTTTGTATATTTTATTTGGTCTTTACAACCGCCCTTTGACATTATTTTGATTTTATAGACCAAGGAACTGAATCTTACAGTATTTAATTAAGGGCTAGATCTGGACAAGAAATCAGTCCTTTCTGACTCCAAGGCCTGTACTCTTCAACCACAAGTAATAAAGGAGGGAAGAGATTGGTTTAAATACCAAAGCAAAACAAAAAACCTGAGAGTATAATTCCTAGAAGTAGGTCAAGAGAAAGCCAGGTTATATAGAACACACAGAAATATAAATTTAAAACTAAGTTGAAGGCTAAAATTAAACAAGAAACCAGGATACCATGAATAATAACATAGTACAGATGTCATTTAGGAGAGGGTAAACCCAGTTCCTAAATACACCCTGTTAAAAGCGGGCATCTCTTCCCTATTTATGAGTCACTATCAATATAAGTCATGGCTGCAGAGACCTTTTTCTGAGAAAAATTAACAGTAATATTAACCAGAAGCAAAAGATAAGCATTACCACCAACAGACGTTACCTATGAAAGGAACATGTAGAGTCTCTGGCTGGGAGGAAATGCTGATTGCAGGGTACAGTGGCTCATGCTTGTAATTCCAGCACTCTGGGAGGCCCAGGTCAGAGGATTGTTTGAGGCAAGGACCTCGAGACCACCCTAAGCAACAAAGTAAGGACCCCATCTCTAAAAAAATAGAAAATTAGCTGACTGTGCATGCCTGTAATCCAATCTACTCAGGAGGCTGAGGCAGGAAGAGAACTTGAATCCTGGAGTTGGCAGCTGTGATGAGCTATGATCATGTCACTGCACTCCAGCCTGGGTGACAAGGTGAAACCCTGTCAAATAATTTAAAAAAATAAATAAATGAATAAAGAAAAAGACAATCCCTCTCTGTCATGTACAGGTGATTTTATGCCTTTGATTTCCTTTTCTGGTGCATTTTTCTTTCACAGAAGAAAATAAAAGTCCCAAACACTAATATGCTAATTCTAAGAAACTTTCACTGTGGCCTTAAGTCATTGGCACACAGTCAGAAATTAACTGATTCATATTTAATTTTGTTTCACTTGTTGAAATGGGCATGTATTATTTGTTTCCCCGACATACGTTCCCCTTCTGGCAACAGACACTACTGGTTGGGTGTAGGGGTAGGGAGAATGTCACTCTTACTCTTTCTTCACTTTCTGTCCAGTTTTGAGAGGTTTCTCTATATACAAGACCCAAGAGAGGAGAACAGGACATAGGTTAAGAAGTCAGCACATCGCATTCCAGAGGTCCAACATGAATCTCACGTTTCAGCAGCAGTCGTGAGAAAAGTTCCATCACTTACTAGGTGGTGCACTTGTAACTATACAGTCCTCGAAGCTGCTGGCAGCCAAAATGAAACCCCGAAGAGGCAGAGGAAGCAGAGCCAAAGGGAGGATTTAGCCTAAGGATGCCATTTCAAGCCTGTCTCCAACTACGTTGAAGCTTGTCTCCCAGAGATCACTCAAGTGATCTAAGCCAAAACATTATTCTTGGCTTTTATATAGGTTTAAATGTTTTATGCAATTTGCTGTGTAGAATTGTCAAACATAATTAATGTTTGCAATTAATGTTTAACTCAATTTTAGACACCCTTTGCCAGTATGCCATTTCTTACAAATTTCCCCTTCATTCCTTTCTCTTTCCCACCTGTCTTTCCTTCCTTCCTTTCTTCCTTCCTTCTTCCTCTTCCTTCCTCTTTTTCTCCCTTTCTCAATGTCTTCCTTTTTTCTTTCATTCATGTATTCTTCCACACCTTTATTTGTTTGCTAATTCATTAATTTTATTTTCCACTTCTTATTATGGCATTGTTATAAATACTATGGAGATTATCAGATGCCTGGGGCATAAGCAAAGGCCAGCTCATGATCTAGAGGAAGGCGGTAGACATGCACATTATCTCATTCTGCAAATCCAGAAAGCAAAACAAAACACTCAAAGTAGATGAAACAAAAAAGAACAGCGTTAAGGCAGCATTGATATGGACCTTAAGAATCACACATGGGGGCGGGACTCAAAAAAACAGAATTATCTTTTGGAGGGCAGATTCCCTGTAGTACACTCAGAATTTGTTCCTTGGGATCAAACGGTCAACCAAAGTTTTTATATGGAAGTTTTGAGAAGGATGTATCACGATTTGTGGAAGAAACACCCTGAGTTATGGTAAACAGGAGACTAGATCTTCCACCATGACAACATACCTGTTCAGCAGTTTTGGGTCAAGAAATGACATGACTCCAGTGCCCAACCCTCACTATTCACCCAATCTCTTTCTCTTCCCCAGTGATTTTGTTTGTTTGTTTGCTTCCCTAGATGATAAAGCCCTCAAAGGAAAAATGCTTAGCCACTGTGGAAAAGGTGAAACCAAAAAATGGCAGAAACACTAAAAGACATCAAAATTGATGAGGTCAACAACTGTTCTGAGTAATGGAAAAAAGTGTCTCGATTGGTGTATTGCCTGAAACAAAGACTATTTTGAAGGTGATTGAAGTTTCAACATGTAGGAATAAATACGCAATTTTTTATAAATAAATTATGACTTTTGGGGTCCCCCTTGTATATTTTCAATGTACAAAATTGTGAAGGAAGGCATCTTAAGCAGATAAAGATTATGGAAAAAAAAAGCCAGGTAGCAGGAAGAATGGGTTTATTTGAAGATAAACAAATATTTCACTTTGGCTACCCCCTTTGGCTGAAATCTTAGGTCAAGTTAAGAAGTCTGCATTGTACATGGCATACCCAGAAAAAAGCAAACGGCTTATTACCCCTTCTCATCAGTAGTTACCCATGATTGAATCTTTAAGTGAAAACAAAACAACGCAAAAACATGTCTACGGCTTAAAAGTCTTCTGCCTTGGAAACAGTTTTACAACGTGGACAGATTATCTTTTTTTTTTTAATCCCACAAACAAAAAATTTAGAAGGTAAGAGCCTGAAACTGTGAGTTTTCACAACAGTGGATGCCTGACTTCTCTGCCAGGTAAGTCTGCTTTATCCATCCAGAAACTTCTCGCTTTAGTACATAAAGAATGTCATGAAGTCACCGCTTCATAATCATGTTGGCCACTAAGAGACTTGGGAGTTTCAAGTTATTTAAGGTTAACCTCACAGAATCAACTGGTATGTGACTTTGTACAAGCAGTTAACTGGAAGAATATTATTGAAATCTTGATTTTACTTTTCAATCACTTGGGAAATGTAATATGTCCAATTTCAAGGACACCAGTCCAATAAGAAAAGGGGTGCATTCAATGTAATGGAGACATATGCAAAGGGGGGAGGGTAGGGAGCCTTGTGCTTGGCAATCTTTATTGTCCAAAAATCATAAAAGTATTAACTCTGTGAGATCGAGCTATTTGCAACATATGCTTGAACACATTCAATAACCGCTATTTGATGTCATGAATGCTGACCACAAATTTAAAAATGAATGTCTAATAATTAAAATTGAATATTTAGCTTCTTAATCACACTACTCGTATTTCAAATGCTCAACAGCTATGTGTTGCCAGTGACTCAGTATACAGATACAGAATGTTTTCATTGCAGCCGAATGTTGTATTTTATAGTGTTGTTCTAGAATGTCTCAACAAAGGCTTTGAATGAATACTACAGAAGTATGGAATTCACCTTCCACTGAAAGCGTTACCTCCATTTTGGGGGTAATTATGCCCTTTAACTGGAAAGAAAATATGTCTTTTTTTATTTTAAAAATGTGAGGTACAATTCAGGATAAGGTATATAAATCATCATTTTACAGGTAAAGTTTGGCCCTCACTTTGGTCACCACTTTACCTGGTTTGAGATCAGGTTCCCTTTTTGATGAAGTGTTCCCCGCCCCGCCCTTGGCAGTTTCCCACTACTGCCAATCCGTTTTTTTATAGTATTATGATAATTGTTCAGGGTCTGCTTATGAGTGAGACCATGTGGTACTCAGTTCTTTGTTTCTGTGATAGATCACTGAGTATTATAAACTCTAAATTCATCTAAGTTTGCTGTGAAGTCCATAATTTTGCCCTTCTTTATGGCTGCTTAATATTCCATTGTGTATATGTACCACATTTTTTTATCCAGACCACTTTCCATGGGCAGCACAGCTGATTCCATGCTTTTGTTATTGTGAATAATGCTGTGATAAAGATGGTATCTTTTTCACAGAGTGATTTGAGTTCCTTCAGGTTTATTCTCAGAAGGGAGATTGCTGGATCGTATGGAAGGTCAATTTTTAGATCTTTTTGGAATAACCACACTGTTTGCCATAGAGGTTGTACTAGTTTACAATCCCACCAACAGTGTAGAAGTGTTTTGTTTTCCCCACATCCTCTCCAGCATCTGTTGTCTTTTGAGTTATTGATGATGGCTATCCTGACTGGAGTTACATGGTATCTCAGTATGGTTTTAATTTGCATTTGTTTGGTAATTAGTGTGGCTAAGCACCCTTGTGGAAATTGGAACTGGCAACCAATTCCTGATCAAAACCACAAAGGCCCATGTCATAGGAGATAAGATAGACAAGTGAGACCTCTTCAAATTGAAAAGCTTTTGCAAAACAAAATAAACCATCAAGAGAGCAAGGAGACAACTCACAGACTGGGAAAAAATATTTGCCAACTGTGTGTCTGACAAAGCCCTAACATCTAGACTCTACAAGAAACTCAAATGTGCTGAAAAGAAAAAAACAATAAATTAGAATATGATTATGGCTTTTTGTTAAATACATTTAAAACACTGAAAAGCCAGCACAGATATTGTTCTAAGGACCTAGCATAATGGCCACTATATAACAGATACTCAACAAATGTTGAATAAATTAAATTAACATGGCAATAAAGTGATATAAGTGGTTGAATGATTATCATTTTGTCTGCATTGAGCATGCCTGACAATCAAGAACATGTTCATGTTTGTGCATGGCCACAAGAGACCCAGGCCAGACTCAGTAATGGCGGCCCTCAACTTCTGTGGCCACTGTTAGCTGCCTCCCCCTTCCCAGTCACCTGCTTGGATGATGCTGAGGGTTTCTCTACCCAGCCTTTTCAGCAACTCTGTAAAGGGAGTAATTAGCACCCTCATCATTGATGAAGATATTGTTGTTACGAGAACAAATAATTTGAGCTAGGTCACATTTCTAGGTCCTGGAATGTTCTGGATTATTTAATAACCATGGTCTTCAAATATGACAGCAATAGTATAAAAAAAATCTCATGAATCTATGAGTACAGAATTGTTTAAAGAATTTTGGGTTTCTGTTCCCAAAGAATATTTGGCAAAAATCATTTTAAAAGCATACGCAAATGCTAAAAAATAGGTATTCAATTAAGGAAAATATATGCCATCTTGACATGAAAACTCTGATGTGAATATTGCTGTTGGTTTGATGATAACTTTCTGCTTTAAAAAAAAATAAACTTGATTTGCTTAAAAGAGTATGTGGACCTTTATGATGGCTGGAATTCTAAAATTATTATGAGATGATTATGGAGTTCCAGAGTTCCAGTAACTTAGATGTCACTTGTATTGGAAAGCTGAAATCACTTATATAGGATACTAAAGTCTTGGTTTTAGCTGGAAATTATGGGGAGGGAGATTTCATTTATTATTCTGTAGCATAAAGGATGGTGGCTGTGATGATTCTTCAGAGAAATAATTAAGGAAAATCTTAGCTGTCTATATGGTTATAAAGAAAAGGCCAATACTCACTCTCTCCTTTTTTGGACTGAAAAAAATATGGAAACATAGGGGGAGAAAAAATAAGTTGTGCATTAGAATGTAAGCTTCATGAAAGCAGGGTTTCTTTGACTTCTTCATTGACTGATATAGTTCAAAATCTTAGAAGAGTTCCTGGCACTTAGACAATCAATAAATATTAATATCTTTTAATGGGCAAAAAAAAAAAAAAGGCCTTTGAGAGTTCAAATTAAAATTTATATTCCAACTGCTGTTAGAGGTGCTCAGTAAGCCCAACCCTTGACAGAGTTTTAGAAGATGGTGAATTTACCAATCAGATTCGAAAAGAGTTAATTTTGCTAGTTTAGTGTATCATCCCTATAAACGGTTATTTATGCATGATTCTTGGGCATACTTTGTATAACACTTTTATTTGCCCCAAAATGAGTCTCAAAAGTTCCTATTTGTTTCATAATGAGTAATTTTACCCTTGGGTTGATTTTTAGATTTTTAAAAATTTAAATACAATGTTATAGTGCCCTTCAAACAAAATAAATACTAGTTAGAAACTATTGTGCAACCTGGTTATAAAATAAAGCAATAATAAACTATATACTATTATATAAAGTAAATATTTACTCAATTATTTGGATCCTGACTCATTTACCTAGATTTATTTCCCAGAAAAGAAATATATATGTATATATTCATATACATATATATAACTTACAGCTTAATTATCAACAAAATGCATACAATATACAACTTAGTTAATTAAAGGAGTATTTATAGTTATTCTTTGTTGTTTTTCCACAGTCTTGCAGAACAAAGAGTTTTATTTTTGTTTGTTTGTTTAACAGTTACAGCATTTCTTTTTTTTTTTTTTTTGAGTCGGAGTCTCACTCTGTTGCCCAGACTGGAGTGCAGTGGCCTCTCCCGGCCACCACAGCCTCGACCTGCTGGGCTCCGGCGATCCTTCCGCCTCAGCCTTCCGAGTAGCTGGAACTACAGGCGCCCGCTGCCACACCCGGCTGATTTTTTTTTATTGATTGTAGAGATGAGGTCTCGCTGCCCAGGCGGGTCTCGAACCCGCGGGCTCAGGCAATCCACTCACCTCAGCCTGCCAAAGGTGCGGGATTACAGGCTGAGCCACCGAGCCTGGTTTACAGCATTTCTAATGGATGGAGAATTGCTTTAGGTATGCAGAGTATGAAAATTTGGAGTTTCTAGAGTGCATTCAGATTTAGAAGTAAATCTACTAATTTTACTGCTGTTGGTAAAAAGCAACAATGATTTCTTGGACATAACACCAAAAGCACAGGTCCCAAAAGCAAAAGTATACAAGTAAGAATACATCAATCTAAAAAACTTACGCACGTCAAAGAAAACAATCAATAATCAATGAAATGAAAAGGCAACATATTTGCAAACCATATACTTGATAAGGAGTTAGTTTCCAAAACATAAGAAAATCCTACAACACATTACCAAAACAGCAATTAGCCCAAACAAAGGGCTTGTGCAGACATTCCTTCAAAGAAGACATACAAATGGCCAACGAGTATATTAAAGGATGTGTAACTTCATTAATTAGCAGGAAAATGCAAATGAAAACCACAATGAGATATTACCTTCTACCTGTTAAAAAGCATTATCCAAAAGTCAAAAGACAGCAAGTGCTGTGAAGTGTATTAGTTTGAGTTCTTCAAAGAGACAGGACGATTAGACGATTAGGATATATTTAGCTATAGATTTATGAGAAATGATGTGTTAGAAGACTTGACTCACATGATTATGGAGGCCAAGGAGTCCCATAATAGACAATCTGCAAGCTGAAGTTCCTCGGACGCTGGTACCATGGCTCGATTCCAGTCTAAAGGCCTCAGAACCAGGGAAGCCCAGTGTGTAAATCTCCATCTAGTGGGTTATTCGTGTAAGTTCTGGAATCTCAAGGCCAGAAAGCCTGGAGTTCTGATATCCAATGTCAGGAGAAGAAGAGAGAGAGAGAGAGAGAGAGAGAGAGAGAGAGAAAGAGAGAGAGAGAGAAATGTTTTCTTCCTTGTTGTTCTTTCCAGACTCTTCCCCCGGTTGAGTGGTGCCTTCTCACATTGAGGGTGGGTTTTCCCCACTCAG
This sequence comes from Carlito syrichta, assembly GCF_000164805.1. Classification (NCBI taxonomy): domain Eukaryota; kingdom Metazoa; phylum Chordata; class Mammalia; order Primates; family Tarsiidae; genus Carlito; species Carlito syrichta. The sequence continues at coordinate 99,993 of NW_007255413.1, read as the reverse complement.
TCTGCTGACTCACACACCAATCTCCTCTGGAAGCACATCTCACAGACTCATCCAAAGTAATGACCTTGCCAGTTCTCTAAATCCCTTTATCCAACCAAGTTGACACCTAAAATTAACTGCCACAGCAAAGATGTGGAGAAACAGGAGTCCTTGTACACCAATCGTTGGGAATGCAAAAGAGTGTAGCCGGTGGAAAAATAGTATTGAGATTCCTCAAAGAATTGAAAATAGAGCAACGACATACATAATACAGCCATTACATGCCAGGATCTATATCCAAAATAATTGAAATCACTGCTGTGATGATATATCTTCACTCCCATGTTCATCACAGGATTATTCATGACAGCCAAGATGCAGAAACAACATAAGCATCTATGGTTAGGTGCAAATGTGGTATATATGTACAATGGAGTATTATTTAGTTTTTAAAAAAGAAGGAAATCCTAGCAATTGCAACATGGATAAACTCTGGAGGACAGTGTGTTAAGTGAAATAAGCCAATCACAGAAGGACTAATACTTCATGATTCTACTTATATGAAGCATCTATAATCGTCAAACTCATAGAGGTAAAGAATTTAGCAGTGGTTTCCAGGGGCTAGGAGATGAGGAAAATGGGGAGTTATTGTTACATAACTATAGGTGAGTACTGTGGCTTAATTGGTTAAAGCACCTGTCTAGTAAACAGGAAATCCCGGGGTTTGAATCCCAGCAGTGCCTCCAAAGTTTCTTCTGGCCTAGCGTGGTGGCTCACGCCTGTAACCTCAGCACTTTGGAAGGTGGAGTCAAGAGGACTGCCTGAACCCAGGGATTCGAGACCAGACTGGGCAACTTGGCGAGCCTTTGTGACTAAGTAAATCAAAAAACTTGCCAGGTGTGGTGGTGTGTGCCTGTAGCCCCAGATGCTTGGAAGACTGAGGCAGAAGCATCGCCTGAGCACAGCAGATGAAGGTTGCGGTGGCCGTGATCCTGTCACTGCACTACAGCCTGGGCAGCAGAGTGAGACTCCAGTTCGATTAAATAATTAATTAATTAACTAATTATATAAAATATGTTAGATGAATAAATTCTAAAGATCTGCTGTAAAATATGTGCTTATAGTTCACAATACAATATTATACATTTTAAAATTTGTTAAGAGGTATATATTAAGCATTTTTTTTCCTTTTTTTTGAGTCAGAGTCTCACTCTGTCACCCAGGCTAGAGTGCAGTGGCATGCTCACAACCACCCTAGCCTTGACCTGCTGGGCTCAGGTGATCCTCCAGCTTCAGCCTTCCAAGTAGCTGGAACTACAGATATGTGTCACCACATCCAGCTAATTTTGTTTTTTAATTGTAGGTATGAGGTTTTGCCATGTTGCCTAGGCTGGTCTGAAACCCATGAGCTCAGGCAATTCTCTTGCCTCAGCATCCCAAAGTGCTGGGATGACAGGCGTGAGCCACCATAACAGGTTATATTAAGTATTCTTAACACACACACACACCCCAAAATGAACAAACAAAAAAGAAATAAAAGGACATGAGGAAATGTGAAATGTGCTGCATATATCTGTTACCTTGATTATGATAATGGTATCACAGGTGCTTGCATGTCGAAACTCATCAAATTGTACACATTAAATATATGCAGTTCTTTCTACATCGATTATACCTTGATAAATTTGCTTAAAAAATAAAAGCATGCTATGGCTATGTGAAGAAAGCAAATATGAAAGATGTTTTGAACTCTTGTTTCTCCAAGACTGGTTCTCAGAAATGAAGTTACATTGTAAATGTCATAAATAAGTTCCATGAATAAATTTGTATTACATAGTACACATTCTTTATTTCCAAAATCAAGAATGCAGTTTTAACAAAAGATGTTAATAAACACTGAGTTCTTCTTTTGTGCAAATCTGTATCTATGGGTTATTATATCATAAATTTTAAAATTTTACTTTAGGCCAGGCTCGGTGGCTCAGCCTGTCATCCAAGGAATTTGGGATGCCAAGGTGAGTGGATTGCCTGAGCCTGTGGGTTTGAGACCAACCCAGGCAAATTGGTGAGACCTCATCTCTACTATAAATAAATTTTAAAAATTGCTGGGCATGATGGCGTGCACCTGTAGTTCCAGCTGCTTGGAAGACTGAGGCAAAAGGATTGCCAGAGCCCAGCAGGTCAAGGTTGAGATGGCTGTGAGTACCACCACACTCCAACCTGGGCTACGGAATGAGACTCCAATTCAAAAAAATAAAAATAGAAAATAAAATTTTCCTTTAGCCCTGTAAAAAATAAGTCCTTTCACTGTTTTTCAGATTTGTAAATATTCTCTGAATTTTATCTGTTTTACAGGACAATAAGCTTCTTGATGATAAGTCTTTAATATAAATGTCTAGTTAACAGAATGGCAGATATTCAATAAATACTTTCTTAATTGGTAGGGATTATGTTTTAGAAGATATAATTTTATGTTCATCTATTTTTCCCTATAATAAAATAATATATGGATATTTGTATTAAAGATATATATGTGTTTATATATACAGAAACATATTGTAAAGAAATATATGCATGTTGCACATGACTGTGTACAATTAAAAACTTTTTTCTGTTATCAATCTATCATGACTTAATAAGCAGGTTGGTAGTTAAATTAATTCTATGAACATTTATTCTCAACTGACATTGCTAATCAGTCTGACATCTAAATAAAAAGTCAATTTCCAAGGTTATTTCTACAAGACAATACACTTTAGCGATTATTTTTCTCAATACGATAACAGCCTTGACTTTACAGAACATGAATTGTTTATAAAGATAAAATAGTAAAAAACATAAGCATGATTTATTTGACTAATTATCTTCTTCATACTGATTTGTCCTTATTACTCATGCTTTACGTAAAATGATTTTGATGGAACCGAAGTTCTTTGGAGAACTAAGACATTTATTAAAAGGTTGTGATAAATTGGAATTAGAACAAACCCTTATACAAACATCTTCTATGTTAAAATAACTCTTGCCACTTCTAGTCTTTGCAAGGCTAAAGCTATAAATGCAGACTACATTGGCCCTGTATGCCATAGAGTATTAAAAAAAAACTGACTTTTTCTTGTGAGTAACAGGAGCTATTGAAGGTGAGAGAGTGACATACTTTCATTTGTAATTTAGCCTATGAACTGATGATGATAGTAAGCATTGGTAAAGGAGGGGAGAGAAAATTAGGATACAATTTAAAATAGGTTAAAAATTATGGAGGCACAAAAGAAACATTTTTATAAACCTGGAACATGAAAGGAGTAGGAAACAAGATATTTCATTTATATTATGATGGACTACAGATGCCATTTATGAGGTTGTATGCCATAGAAGGTACAGGCAGAGGAAAGTATATTCCAGTTTTTACCAGGTAGTTAATGAATCCTACAAAAACTTTTCTAGTAAACCCAAATTATACCTCATGTAATTGTACTCTTTTTTTCTTGAATGTCCTGAATATTATCTCCTTTGCAAAGGGATAAGTTTCTGTGCTGAGAAAGAAAAGGATGGTGCCATTTGAAATGAAGAGTTCCATAATTGTCTACATTACCACTGAAAGATTTAGAATCAATAATACTCAGTGATCTATCACAGAAAGAAAGAATGGAGCACTGCATGTTCTCTCTCATAAGTGGACCCTGAACATTTACCATAATACTATAAGAAAGGGATTGGCAGTAGTGGGATACTGCTGGGGTGGGTGATAGGGGGAACACATAACATCAAAATGGGTACCTGATCTCAGACCAGGCAAAGTGGGACCAAAGAAAGGTCAAAACTTACCAGTACAATGCTCATTTGTATACCTGATCCTGAATTGTACCCTACATCTTTAAAATAAAATATAAAAAAGAACACTTTCATGTTGTCTTAGGTGAGTTTCTGAGGTTGACTAAGATACTGATCCCCTCAGGATCAGCATCTGTTGGGAATGAATGAAGTGGAATTGAAATCGAACTGTAATTGGGAGGCAACATGGTCCTCAAGCCCTGGGACTAACCCTTCAGAGTCGTCCACCATGGAGGCAAAATGGCCAGACCTTCTTACCTCCATATATCTGGTCTTTGGATAAGTGCTTCCATCAGTGAAAGATGGGTCGTGGGGAGGGTACTTTGGCCTAAAATCCTGCGGAGGGACTCGGTGAGACCCGACTGAGAGGATTCAGCTACCACCAGCATCCCTCTTCTCTCCCCATCACCTCCCCCCACACACCGCAGCCTTGATGCCTTGATATGAGTGCTTCAGTCCTTAGAGAGAATCTGGGAGAAATATCGTTGCTTCTGCTACACAAAGATAGAAAGTAACTTAAGAATTTTCGAACTCCAAGTTGAGTATTCCAAATTTGAACATCTGAAATCTAAAATCCAAAACGTTTTGAGCACTGACCTATGGCTTAAAGAAAATGTTTACTGGAACATTTTGGATTTTGGATTTGGGATACTCAACCAGTACCATGCAAACATTGAAAAGTCCAAAGAAATCTGAAATTGAAAACCTTATTGTCCCAAGCATGTTGGATAAAAGATACTCAGCCTTCATTGTCTCACACACACACACACACACACACTCCAGAACAAAATCAACAATGACAAGAAAACAAACCAGAAAGACAGTTAGCTTTATGGGGATTGCTTTCTCTTTTATTTATGTTTATATTGCATTTTTGAAAGAGGAAAATAAAGATAAAGGTCATGATAGCTGCATTAGTATGGATTGATCTGGCTCAGTGAACTGAATCCCCTAAATGAGAATTTCTAGAGTAGTTAAAATAGAAAGAACTTTTTAACAGGGACTTTGATTGATGACCATAACTTATACAAGCTTTTGCCTTAGTGATATGGTGAAGATGAAATGCTACAGCTTGTTTGAAATGAGGAATGGTATTTATACAGGACATTTTCTTCTGTTCATTTTATTACGTAGAGGCTTAAGAGTCACAGCAAATTCTGGTTCTTTGTGCCTAGAATTTATTTCTGCTTACTATTATAAAAGCTGAAGTTCCCAGCTGAGACAAATATCAACTAAATCTCTTTTTCTTCCGGTGGTTATCAAGTTCAAAGTCATGTAAAACTGTTTTCACCTGTTATATTTTATTAGAAAGAAAATTTAATTAACAATTTTCAAGCAGATTTTTACACCATACTTTTTCTTTTATTGCAATATATTAGGTTTGCACTAATCACTGTATTAGAGCTTTAAATATTTTATAAACCCCTCAATCTCTCATAGTTGAAAAAGAAAATAAATATTGAAAATAATTGTGAAATAACACAAAGAATAATGTAAACAGTTTGTAATTTCTTTAGTAATTTTAAGAACAAAAAGTAATTGCAATTTTACCAAAAAGGACCAGCAAGGTAATGTCTGAATAATAAATGTCTTTTTGAGGAAATGGATGACAAAATAATCTTTGTGCTGTCTACATCTCATAATCGGAATGCAACTTGGGATATGATTCTCTTATATTTTGATACATAACATTATGAGAAGACTACAAAATAACAATAGAAGAGGTCATCCCTGACTCATGTGATAAAAGATCTATCTCCAACAAAATAGTATAATTAAGTCATGGAGATAGCTTCTGGATCGTACAAAACCATGTATTGTTGACTTTAGAAGGACTCCTAGTGATCAATCACACTTAACAAATAAAGACAGTGAGGCCAAAACAACCAAAGTAACAGGTGTGGAGATATTCACACTCTTATCTCTACACTCCCGAATGTCTATCTCATTGTCAAGTACAAATCTTTTGCTGTCCTTTCTCCTAAACTCCTTCATAGGTTGGTGACTTCTAAAATAATGAATAATGGTTGTTTATATATATATTTATTTCCCCTACTATCTCTCAGTTACTCTGTAAGTTATGGTTATCTCTTACTAATTTTACTTACATAACTAATATCTACCTTGCAGTTCAATCTAGTCAGAATCCACTAGTGCCCCATTTTAAAGATAAGATAAAGAAAACTGAGAGTATGGAAGTAAATTATCTTGTTCAACCCACTTAGTTATTTTGAGAGAGATTCTATTTTCAAACTCACATTGCTCTGATTCTAAGTTAATTCATTCTAAAGGAGTTTCTGGCACCAATACAAGTAAAGCGTATGAATGAATGAATTAGTGAATGTGAGCTAGTGGTAGAATTAGCTTTAAAACCAATATCGTCTCTTTGTACTTTTTAATCATGTGTTTCTTGCATTAATCATCGCTGTTTTCCCCAATTCTTCTACCCTATTTAAGATGTCTTCTTTTAAAAAATTACTTCAAGTTCAATAAATTGTTAATTTAAATGAGGCAAAACACCTCAACCTTTATTTAAATAATAAATATAGCAGAGTCACAAATTAAGCTTTTCCCTATCTCCTCCAAAAATGTGGGAGAAGAAGAAAATGTCAGTAATTCTCTTCTGTTTTAATAAGAAAATTTACAAAATTTTATTATTGTTTTAGGAAACAGAGATTTTAATTAGGTATTACCAAGCAACAAATTATTAGAATACAGCCAATCAGAATCACAGATGTCATGGATATGAAGGCTTCATTTTACAGAACATAGTAAAAGTATCTATAGTTTAGGATTTTTAGACCGAAAATAATTCTGCAAACAGTTGTATAATGCAGAATTATATGTTTTTCTACAGCTATAAAAGAGAAGGGTATATTTCTCCTTTTTATCTTGCTGACATTTCTTTCACTCAGGAGGGTTTGTAGTTTTCAAGACCAAAAGCTGCAATTTCATTAATAGCTTCAAAAGAAGAAATGGCAAGCCTTAAGAAATCCAAAACTCACAGCATGCAGAGGAAGTGGCACAGAACAGGATTATTAAAAAACAGAATACAGAACAAACTATATTTTGTATCAATAAAGCTTTTCCCAAATATTTTAGCTGCACAATTTTCTATTTCTTCCCTGATTATCTTGAGGACACCTTAAGCCATTTGATATTTGGTGATATACTATCTCCCACTTCACGTTCCATTACTCTTGCTATAGAAATCACGTGCCTTTTCTAGGTCATGATCCATGAGAACTGTTCTACAATGACTCCTCGCAGCATACCAAATGCTGATCTGTAAGCATGATCTATTCAGCTATCTATTTTGCAGAAGAAAAGAATAGGTTTTTTAAATGAAAAACAGAGTAATTTGACCAATAATATTGGTTAAGTTTCAGAAGGAAAAAAAAAAGGATTCCTAAGAAATACACCTAACTCTTACGTTCTGTTTTAAAGGAAGTTTCAAATTGTGCAGTGGATGAGATGTATCACTGTTGTATACACTAAAAATTATTGTTTATCTTATGGCTTACTTTAGAGCCTTTTCAAAATGTTCTAAAATGCAAAATTTATTCTCATGGAAGTTATCCTCTAGAAAACATTGTTTACTCATGAATATATATTAAAAATTAACTATATAATAAAAGAGCAAGCACTGAATAATAAAAGGATAATCAGTAATGAGATAGTTCTCACTATTCTTTTATTATTTCACTGAGATGTAATATACAGTTTCTCCAAAGAAGCATTATGGTAGATGGAAAAAATAACCACTGGATTAGCATAAATCTGACTTCAAATACTGTTTTGAAAATCTGCTTCCTTCATGACCTTGGAAAAACTACCTAACTTCTCAGTCTTCTCAAATGTCAGATGAAAGAAATTTTTTTTTTATCGATCAAAGTCATAGACATCTTCCAATGAGAACATCTGATCTACATAAATATTTTTACCACACTTCAAACTTGGTACCAAGAAAATTCAGGTTTTTATTAAAATTCATGACTTCTTACCATGAGTAACTATACAATCCTTTTATAAATGTTATAATTTTTAAAAATACGACAAATATTCCTATAGCTTCATGGACACACTTAAGGGCACATAAAAGTTCAAGGCATCTAAAATCACGTTCTAAGAAGAGGCAAGATGGCTGACTAGATGCAGCTAGCCCATGCACATGCCTCTTCTATGCAGAGAAAACAAAATAGCAAATAGATATTCACACTTGGAGTGGATAATCTAAGACAGAACAAGAACACTGCAATTCAACAGAGAAATGATACAAAGAGTCAAAAACAAAGCAGAAAAGGATAGAGAGACAGGCCTGCTCAGTCCAGCTCACTTGGGAATGGGGGGAAATTAAATTACCGGATGTGGGGAAAGGATGAGGGAGCCCCAAAAGTCCACATTCCTGCTGTCGGCTTTGACAATTCTGGCTAAGAAAAAGCCCCTGGAAACTCGTGGGCTTTGAGACTCACTTAGGGAGCTGTCTGGACATTGTGCGGCGACGTTGTTTCAGAAAGAAAACCCAAGCTGGGTCCCACAGGCATCCAAACTCTAAGCAGTTGCAACATGATGCCACGCTGGGAGCTCAGTCCTCAAAGGAGTAGGTTCTGCCCTGGAGCCAGCGATGCTGTCGCTGCCACCCAGCCAAAATGCGAAGAGGAAGATTGGGCACATTCTTGTGCTCCAAAGACGCACACCTCTGCTGCTGTGGGACCAAGGCATAGACAAACTCCATGCCCCTGAGCGCCCGCTGATGTTGGCTCCATAGCTGCCCCTACCTGAACGTTTCCCCAGCGGCCTGGGGCCCACCCAACAGCCAACACCTGAACCCGCTGCCAGGGGCCTGACGACAAGTCCTGGTCTAGTCCCATCCCCCTTAGAACTCAGGCACATAGTCCAGGGTCCTGGAGATTGCCAACCCAGTCCACCAATGTTGGTACCTAAGCACTCCTCCTAGGGTCTGAGGTCAGGGCCACCCAACTCACCGGTGACCACCACCGCAAGCCACCTGTGGATCAGGGGATGGGTCTGTCCAACTCACTGCAGTACTGCCAACACCAGCACGAACCACTTGGGCTCCAGCGGGTGACCCCGCCACTGCAGGTGCCATCGTCTGCCTCACACTTGCTGTGGAGGGGCCCAAGAGCCCACCCGCATGGCCGGCTGGCTGCTGCCAGTGCCACTGTCCAAACAAGTCGTTTGGAAGTCCAAGAATCAGCCTGCTTGTGCCTGCTAACGCAGGAGTCAGCATACACCACTCTGGGTCTCAAGGACAGTGTATCCAGCCCACTGCTGCCACCCCTGGGATCCGAAGATTTGCCAACCTGGCACTCTAGTCCCTACCAAAAAGTCGCTATGGCTTTCACTAACAACTTCACCCCAAGCCACCGAGAAAATCTAATGCTGCTTACAGCCAGATAAATTATATAGAGATTACAATACTGCATGCACACAAAATCAAAGTGCCCTACACAGTCAACAACATATGTACATCTTCAGGAAAAATGTCCTCCCCTATGAAAGCAAATTCAAAAGATTGTAGGAAGTGACTGTTAACACTGGATGCACAGATATTAATATAGAAACTCAGGAAACATTAAAAAGAAAGGAAACATGTCACCTCCAAAGAAAAAAGAAATACACCAAATCCTGAATAAAGAATTCAGTACTGGTTTTAAGGAAGTTCCATAAGATATAAGATAATTCGGAAAAGCAATTTAGATAAATTATAAAAACAATTGAGGATATGAATGAGAAATTTACCAAAATGATAGATCTATCTAAAAAGATACAGCAATTCTGAAATCAAGGGATTAATTGAATTAAATACAAAATACATTCAAAAGTTTCAGCAACGAAATAGATCAAGCTGAAGACAGAATTTCAGAACTCTAAGAGAGGTACATTGAGGTAATCCAGTCAGACAAAAAAAATTTTTTTTAAAGAATAATCAAAACCTTTGTGACCTTTGAGACAAAATAAAGTGACCAAGTATTTGAATTATTTGTGTCCCTGAGGATGAAAAGAAATAAAAAGTTTCGAAAATCTACTCAACAAAATAATAGATGAAAACTTCCCAAGTCTAGCAAGAGACTTAGATGTTCAGAAACAGGAGACTCATAAATCCCTGAATAGGTACAATGCAAAAATGTCTTCTTCACAGCACATTACAGTCCAGCTGCCTGAAGTCAAAGACAAAGAAAGATTTCTAAAAACAGCAAGAGAAAAGTATCTCATACCAATATGAAATTCCCATTAGACTAACAGCAGATTTCTCCACATCCAACTTAGAGGTCAGGAGAAACTGTAGTAACATATTCACAGTGCTGAAAGGAAAAAAAAAGTCATCCAAAGATACTATATTTATCAAATTTATTTTCATAAATGAAGGAGAAATAAAGTATTTCACATACAAGCAAATACTGAGGGAGTTTGTCACCTCTAGTCCAAAAGAAATATTTCTTAAGAGAGTGACCCTGAGTCTAAAAACTTCCATATTTTTTCTGGCTTTTTTTTTTTTTTTTTTTTGCTTAAGATTCAAATAGTCAAATAGTTCTCTTCCTTCCCAGTTCAGTAACTGAACTCACTTCTGCCCATCTTAACATTTTTGTCTCTACTAAAATAATAGTCCCTCCCATCAACTTTCCTTCTAATAAATACATCAGCTCCAACAAGGAACCAGATAGATTTTCAGCTGTGCGATTTTAATAAATCACCTCTGAGCTTGAGTTTCTTGATTTTTAAAATGTGAAAGGCAGACCTATAAATTTTCCAGTATCTCACCTATATTTTAAAGCTATGAAACCAAAAAAATATACAGGGAGGATAGAGAGATATAACAGTCTGTGGAAAAATATCTGGAAAACACATAGTAGGTACCAGCAGTAAGTGACACGCTAACACTAAGTTAACCTTTTATATGCTTCCTGGTGCTGCTAAATGCTTCTTTAAAAACAGGAGATTATTTCCTTACCATTTGGATTGCCTTGTTACTTTCAAGTTATGACAGTGAAAGAACCAGACTGGCATAGGAACAAGAGTAAAGAGCATAATTCTAGGCATTTTCTCTGACATAATAAGTTGGACAATAAAACAGATGCTAGGGTTCATGATTATGAGTAACCACCATGTAGCTGAAATAAGGTGTGGAACTTTTTCAAAATAAGCATTTTCACCACATGCCAAGGATTGTGTGGTTTAGATGAAGATAAATGCTAATAGCTTAGTATTTCTGATGAGATTGCAATACATTCGGAAGAGGATAACTGTCACGAAAATGAAAAAAAATCAAATGTCAAAATTGTTAATCAAGGGTCTTTTGGACCTTCAAATATGAACTGTTAGTTTCTTAAAAATTCAAGGTATGCACCTCTGTGTTCAAAGAGTTTCACATAGTGTGTAACCTTTAGGGAAATAAAGATATCCTCTGCGAAAATCAAGGTGAAACTGGTGAGGCTGGGGTGGAAAGCAGGTGTGTTTCCCTGAAATGATTGATCTACACTGGTCAAAAATTCATCCGGAATACTTAATGAATTTATATTTGCTCTCAATCATGTTTTTAAGTCATTGCATTTACTGAGCCGAAATGTTTACTTTTACTCCTTCAGATTTTTCCCTGCAACTTCAGGAAAAACATGGAACTGCTACCTGCCTGTTCCATCATTTATAACTTTAATTTTCATTCATTCATTTACTTAAAAACTATCTACGGTACACCTTCGAAGTGCAAAGCCAATAGCTTGCTTCTACGTCAGATACAGTGACAAATTTAGACTTAAGCCTCACTGAACTTATTATCTTGAAAAAGAGAGGAAAACAACTTATATAAATAATGTGTCTTGTGTGTTATATAAGGAACTATCATGCAGGGTTGAGGGTGACAAATGCCATAAAGAAGTTCAGATAAAGAACAACGCATGTTCAGAGAAGCCAAGATCATTGAAGGTAGAAGTAGAAAGATTTTGAATGGGTTGAAATTTGATCTGGGTGCAAAACGCAGATTGAATTTAAACATAAAAAAAAAGAAAAAAACATATTCCAGTCATAAGTAAGTGTTCACCAAGAAGCTCACTCTGCCTGGAAAGTAAAGTGCAAACAGACAAATAAGAAACAGCATTAAGTAAATGTGAACCCACTTGTAAGAAATGCTGATGGCCATTGTTAGGAGTTCAAGCTTCATATTGTGAACTTTAGGATGACACTGAAGATTTTTGAAGTAGGAAGAGACAAAAATTAATTACTCTTTTAGAAAGACTCATTTGTCATATATATACTATACATTGTCTTTCTTCACTGAACATATAAAGGAATTCCAAAAATATTCTCCCAAACGCTGAGAGACTCATCATACATTTTTCATCAGCAGACTTATGTGCTTATTACTGTTTGCAGTAATAAAAGGTTATAAACATAATGAGCTCTATCATAGCTTATTTACCTTAATACTGAAACAATGCTTCCTGTAATACATTAGTTTCCTGAGAATGACAGGAACAGAAAATAGGTGGCAATAGGGTTTCCTCAAGTGACTTAGTTACTGAAAATATCAGTGTCAGAGAAATGCAGGTTTTAGGGTTTGAAGCAGCACTATCACATAAAAATAAACAGTGCTAGATCAGTGGGAAATCTCTCAGTCCATCTTAGAATACTGCCCAAGGAGAAAGTATATTTAATTACAAATAAGACTAATTTATCCAGAATCACATGAACCCTTTGCACTTTTAGTAGTGATCACATTCAGTGCAATGTTTCACATCGTCCCTGCCTGTTCCTCTTTATATGTAAATACTTACCTGCCAGCATCACACATCTCGAAGATGGCTTGTCAAAATGTATTTTGTGACTTTTCCAGAAGATTCTCTTTTCCCCAAGAAAAACTCACACTGCCATTCCTGTTTGGGCATTGAAGTTACCAAATTTCACCCACAGCCTGTCTCCAGCCATTTTTTGCTGTTCCAAATATCATCTGGCTCTGAAGAGCATTCCATGCTCATATCGACTCATCTTTGCCTCACTTTAAGTAAACATCTGGGAACATGCCTTAAGAAAAATGTGTGTTTATCTTGACATAGGGTAGGTATTTAAAAAATAGGAAGTAAATACGGAAGTAAATAAATAATAAGCCCATTTGGGAATAAGAACAACCTCAGGTGGAAAAAATGTTGTTTTTCAATCCTTCCCCCAGCTGTATTTTGAAATCACACCATTTTCTCATTTTCTGTGAGAACGAAAACACCTCCAATCCTTCATGGGGCTAGAAATCTAAACACTGCCAAGGATATAGCTCCCATTTCACGCTCCAGAATTGATGCCAAAAGTCATTGAATCTCCCGAAGTCTTGACATAATGGGTAGCCATTGTATGTGTTCTGGTTGGAAAAGCCTAAGATTACCTTCTTTTCCTTGTTACCGAATCTATCTGGACACCAAGTCATTGCCACTAAAAGCTTCTTTTATTTATTTATTTTCAGCAGAGGGGGGTGATGGGATGAGGGGTTGCACAGAAGCAATTGTTAATTTGTTAATTGCTCAGTAAGTGCGAATTAACGACTGAAAGGTGGCAGCCAAATGCTTTTACATCCAACCAATCTTGTTTATGTGGTGGGTGATCATCTACTTCTGCATCTGGGCTGATTTTGTAAAGTTCTCTCTCATAACACATGTGAGATTTTAGATCAACTCTTCAAAAAGAAGGAATGATTTAAATCCAACGGATAAATGCATAAATAAATACCTACAGACGGGGTTTCAGGTCATATCTCTTTATCACCTTCGGTTTTGTCTTTTCAGGTTCATATGTAAGTTGTGTTGACTCTTCCCTGTAACAAACTTCAGTGTTGCTGAATTCTGATGAGATATTTATCTTTTCCAAGTAAAAAAGATCCATGTCCTTAGTAGTAGAATTATCAATTTACCTGGGAAGTTTATATTAGGTTTGTAACTAATGTAAGTATTAGACTATTATTAACATTTTTCTTTAGTGTGGAAACTCGGTGCTTTGAATATAAACTATGATGTGTCCAGCCTTGGAATGCATTTGCTGGTTTAGGTGACTTTGAGTTAGGTCCCTCGGTTTCTTAGGCTTTCGTGGTCTTACTTATAAAATTATGACATCAAACAGTGATGCATAGGGAAGTCAGAAGAATATAAATACATCTTCTGTTATATAGTAGGACTTTTCAAGTTTTATTTTAACCTCATCTAAATCAAACAGTTTAATATATATTAATCAGGTTCACTTTTATAAGAATCCAAAGATGCTTTCAATTCAATGAATTTTTGTCAAGCAAGTCCAATTATGAAACCAACAGTGAACTTCATATGAGTACAATATAATTAGCATCTCTTAAAATTAATTTTCACTGAGCTTTGTAAATGAATACAATTAGTATTAAGAGAAAACTATTGCTATTCCATACTCACCCATTAACTAAAAGCATATATTCAGGTCACCTCTCCAGCTTAGTTAGCTTTCAAGCATTCTTGCAATCTATGACTCATTTCCATTGTGGCTATGTCCAGAAGACATATGTCATTCAACAAATATATATTGAATTTCTACCAAGTGTAAAGATTTATAAGGCATATTCCACACGAGACTTATTTGGTCGTGATATAACTCTGGGCAATGTGAATGAGGGTTTTGAGCAGGAAGGTGGCTCCATTTTCTTCTAGTATGACCTTCTATATACTTTGATTTTTAAGCATATTTAAGCGTAATGTTCAAAATAAGCAAAAGAAGATAAAAGCATCTGTCTTTAAAGATTTTAAACTGGAGTGAGAAAGATATGATGTATATTCATAGGGCCCTATGTTTGGTTTAATGTTCTGCTGTCTTTCTTGAAAATATGTTTTTTGTTTGCTTGTTTGTTTGTTTGTTTTGAGTCAGAGTCTCACTCTGTCACCAGGCTGAAGTTCAACGGTACACTCACGGCTACAGCAGCCTTGGCCTCATAGGCTCAGGCAATCTTTCCACCTTAGCCCTCCAAGTAGCTGGAACTACAAGCACGCACCACAGAGCTCAGCTAATTTTTTATTTACTGTAGAGACGAGGTCTCACCAAGTTGCCCTGGTCTTGAACCCCTAGGCTCAGACAATCTTCTAGCCTTCACCTCCCAAAGTGCTAGGATTGTAGGTTTAAGTCACAGTGCCCAGCTTTACCTTGAAAGTCTTAATCATCTTTAGACAAGGAGCTCTACATTTTCATTTTGCTGTGGACTCATAAGTTATGTGGATGAACCATCATACACATAAAAATGCCATTCCAGGGTATTAGCAGGATTTGATGAGAACCAAGTGAATGGCATTAACCATTTCTGATCAAATTGATATGGTGAGGGAAAATGCTATCCCAAAATACAGCACTTTGGGAACCAAGAAAACAGCAGAAACAGGAAGTTCACTCTGGTTTTCCCTCTCCCTTCTTCCCTGAAGCAGTACATAAAACCTAGAAAGGTGACACTCTAACCTTCTTACCCCTTTCTTCTCTGAAAACCTTCATGTGACAGGTGTCTTGTCCTGTACCTAGAGAGAAGGAATGACGCACAGGGATGCCAAGTAGAATTGGAACAAACACACCTTATGACAATTCCCCTAGTTTATGACCAGTAGATCATACCATGTTTTCCTCTAGTCATACTTTTGCATGACTGTTCATAAGAATACACAGACTTCTTCATCTCTTTGGGTCTTCATTTCTAAAGGCTTCATGTCACATGAAATTTAATAAGTACTTTCATATGATTTTCTCTCCTTAATGTATCTTTTGTCATAAGAGTCACAGTCATAAACAATACAATAGGTGAGGAAAATATATTACATTTTCTTTTCTGCAGAATGAAAGGGAAAGAAAGAAAAAACAACTCATGGTATCTGAACAAACTGGCTAAAGTGAGTTGAATGCATCATCTACAAAAGGAACAGGTTATACAAAGCATTTTGTTACTGCAGCAAGTGGCCCAGCCTCTAATATGTCTTTATTCACATCGAAATAGTGCTGATACTCCTCTCCCAACCAAAAGGCGATTAGAATTCTATAGCCATAATGTTTTTCAACTTTGATGTGCTAACATTTCTAAGTAGCATCTGTTCACTCACATAGAATAGGATTTCTAGGTGCAAACTAATGCCTATTGGTACTCAAAAGAGTGTAGAAATGTATCACTTAGTGAAAGTTAATTCCTCTCTCCTTTAAATGTAAATCTAGCCTTCTAATATGTTACTGCTAGTGCCCTTTGAAGAACCTTTGGGAATTGATTGTGTCTATAATTCATGCAATAGGAGCAACTTGTTGTCAACTGACTGACACAATACTGTCAGGTGGGTCATTTTGTGACACATTTGAACTTAATTGGTACGAATTGTCAAAATCTTGGTGCTGCATCTGAATGCAAGAGTTTATAGTTCCATGCCACCAAGTTAAGGGGCACCAAGAAAACCTAACTTTTAAATACCAGGGAAGACCAGCCGACTTTTGTATAAGCAGGAGAGACCGTTCAGCACCCATGCCCTTTTGGTTCAAGACCCTCTTAAAAATGATACACTTATTGACACGAACATGTGGACACGCTGAGTTGTGCCTAGCTATTCTTAAGAGAGAGACTGAAACTTGGGCCAAGTGATTTAAAAAGCCAAGCTTTTGCATCTGACTGTTTCAGCAAACAGATATGTGGAACTGCCGTGGTGGCAAATGGCGCTGAAACACAGGGAAAGTAAGACAAGAAAAGCGCTGGGCAAGAGAGGGATTGATTGATGGCATGCCTCTTCTGCTGGGTGCCATCTGTGGAAGACTCCAAGGAGATAAGTGAATGGAATACAATTTTTAAATACTTGTTACTTTTGTAAAATCAATCAATGCGATAGAACTCAAAAAGTATATGGAGACTTGCCCTCTGTAATTTCAGTCCTTTTCTTCTGCTGTCAAAAATATTTTGGGTAAGTAAAACGAGGCCTGACGCCATATGTGTTTTAATATGTTAATTTTTAAAACTTATATTTTCTTTTCCTTCCCCAGTCGAGGAGAAGGATAAATTCGATTGCATACATTCTGTCCAAAAAAAATCACTGGGGAGAAGATTTTCAGAACAAGTGATTTCCCATTTTGCAGTTGATCATTTCATTCACTAGCATTCCCTAGTGTTCAAAGCCATAACTTTAATTTACAGTGGAACAGAGTAGTCACAGCATACTAATACCACGGTGCATTTTAGATATAAGGCTTGGGAAAACCTTGTTATACTTGTCATTGATGGGTCCTTACCTTGAGTAAAGTTTCTTAATAACTTATGTGTTCATTAAAAACCATTAATTTCCAACACTTGCAAACTACTCCCCCTCCCTCAACCTTCATAGAGAAAATAAAAAAGATTTTACATCCCATCAGAATCCACTGTTTGAAAGTCTTAAAGTCATTTGAAACATTAAATTAACATCAGGATATTTTTCAATGAAATGCCACCAATGCTTTTTTATTAAATGAGTACACTGGAGAAGTCTCATATATTAATGGGGAGGTGCAGCCTATATTTCACATATTTCACATGAAAATATGCATCATTATTGATGAAAGCAAAGTTGTGTCTACATTTCCATAAGGAATTCGCATAAATCTCCACAGCAATAGGACTTTAAAATATTCTATGACTTTTTTTTTTCTCTTGCAAGTCAAGTTCCTACAATGAATTTAAAATAAGGTAGGTTAGGACTGTGCTACAAAATGAAAATTTGCACATATTCAACTGCCTGGGTTAGAAAAGGAATGAAGAGATGATTTATTCTATTCTTTCACCCATTTCTTAACTATATGTCTACCAATTTCAAACATTATTGTGGATCAGTTTCAGCAATAAGGCAGCATTTTTAGCAGCAGAAAATATGTGTATATTAAAGATGAGATAGATACTATCAAAAGAAAGTAAAACTTTACTGAATTTAGTACAATAATCTACTGAAATTATAGTTTCTTATTAAAAAGCAAAATTTCATTAGCCAGGTAATTGTTCTTAGAGAAAAAAAAATGCCTTAATATCGTTAATGGATTTAACAAAGTATTGCTCTCAGGCTTGAAATAACTGTGAATCTGATTTTAGAACAAAATCTAGGTCCAATTTTGTGTCTTATTCCCAATGTCTCAACAATTAAACAGGGCCCCTGATAAAGCACTTATAGAGGAAGATAACTAAGACCTCAAAAATACAAACCTGATAAAAACAGAAACTCAACTACATGCCACCAATCTAATGACACAGCAAATACAGTCAAAAAGACTCTTTAAGGAAATTTTACATTTGAACAAAAATCAAGTTCAAATCTAGTTCCGTCCCCTTCTAACATGAGCAAGAATCTTACCGAGCATATTCTCGCCGTGATTTATTCTAGCATGTTGAGCTGTGCTGAAATAAGTTTTTATCAAGGCAGTTAATAATACTTTTAATACATTAATCCAGGCCTATCCATTAATTCATTAAGTATTTAATATTTGTTGAGACCCAACTAGCTGTTCTGCTAAGTAATGTGCTACAATATGGGTTTGGAGAAATAAAAGGGAAAGTCCACATGTATCGTGGGCAAGAATTAGCAAAAAAGTAAAAATAAATAAAAATTAACAATAAAATTTTATTTCAAAAAGATACAAAGCATTGTGGTATATTGGGATAGTATTCAGAGTCTAAAGATGTTGGGAATGATGCTAAGTAACCAACAAACCCTAAGGTAAATGGTGAGGAAGAATCTTCTCTAGAGTGTCAAATATTAACAAGTTTTTTCTTCGAGAAACCATTTTTCAAAAAACCAAAGGGCTATCATTGGGGTCAACAGACACTGATTCCTGCACCACACACCATTTTCATCTTCATCTACAGCACGTCAGTATAACAATTATCCACAGACTTTCCTGAGATGTCAAATAATACTCAATCACATTCAGTGTGTATTTCACAGACAAGCATATTGATTACAGTTAGGAAAACTTTCATGAAAGTACATGAGTTATAAGTTTAAAACAACCTAATAGGCAACAAAGAGGGGATTGTTATTCATGTTTCATATATGCGTGTATATGAGATAGCATGAGTCATGGTTCATGTCACTTAAAAAAGACAAGTCACGAGCAATATAAACAATAAATATTCAGGGAAGGCCTGCCTCAGCTGGCCTGCCTATGCTTTTCCTCCCTTTGGAGGAGACTTTCTTGAGTTTCTTATTTTTTTCCTAGTCATAGGGGAAGCGGGCTGCCTGTGTTTTCTCCCTGACTGTGGGCTGTGTTTTTTTCTCAGTCAGACTCAGAATGTAGTCATTCATTTCCTTGCTGAATGAAGGCTGGGAAGTAGACCACAGACTGCTTGGAGATGGTGCTCTCAGATGTCTTTTCTGCATCCACTCTCAGATCACTTACCTGCTTGTCAAGCTCTTGCACCTGATTCAACAAACTGACATCTCTTCTCCTCAAACAATTCTGATTAGGAAGAAACAAGGAAAGGGCAATGAACACATTTTGGTGACAAAAAACCAGAAAGTCTGCTCTAAGGATTCAAATGGCCCCCATGCGAAGAGTTCACTAAAATTTCCGAAACCAAAATTTTACTGGATGACCTGAAATAAAATCTTCAAGAATTCAAAGATATATACTATTTCATTCTAGTTTCTCATATTTAGTGGAGAAATAAAGTTTCTTCATAAAAGCAAACAAACAAACAAACAAATAAATATCCATTGTTGCAAAAATAAGTGCTCAAAAATTAGTGAGAGGCATAGTTATATAGTGAAATTATTTGTTTTATTTATTTTTCCCATTTTCAACAATGTTAACGCTTCACTCTTTTACTCTGTGATTGAATAATATTAATTATAGTATATATACATATATAAACTGAGATAGTTTATATATGTATGCATATTTTAACATTATATATTATTTATACATTGCATATTTCATATATACATATGTTCTATATATAAACTGTATTTTATATATAATATGTTATATATTTTTATATATTATATATAGTTAAGTATATTTAAATATACTTAAGTATATTTAATTATATACATTTAAAATGTTATATACTAATGCCATTGACCATCTAAGAATATATTTTGGCTAGAATTCTTACTCTTGGAGAATTCTGAAAGGTCAAGTCTTTACTGTGTGAAATAGTATTAATTAGTGAAATAGAGGAGGGTCAATAAAACTGGATACTCTTTATTTCACATAATTTAAGCTGAAATGTGGATCAACAACTTGGCCACATTTGCCAACAAACTATATAAAATATAGATATACTCATGTTATCAGAAATCATCCTGTCTGTGAACCAGGCAGGAGACCCTAACTAGAGCCACAAAATGTCACTGATCTTGTGCTTGCAACATCCAGAAATGTGAGAAATGAATGTATGCTGTTTATTAACCACCTAGTATGCAGCATTTTGTGACAGCCGCCTGAACTGATAGGGATAAGACTTCACTAATTCCCATCTTTCAGGTCAATCACAGTTGCATTGATCCTGAAACCTACATGCAAGGGATTCTAGAATATGCAGTTCCCATTTTCAACACAGGCTTCAAGAGATGGTATGCTAGAAAGATAAGTCATTGAATTCTATGCTCAATATTACTATGCTCAATCCACTGTTCTATTCAGACTTTTATAAACATCCTTTAAAATGCTGTCTATAACCTTAAGTAGGTCGCTCTGTATACTTGCAATCATCTGGAAACCTATTTTCTACCATCAGTTTTTGCTGCTACTGATCTTCCTTGAAATCTTTCCTCTGTCTCAAGTGACTTATGCTAGCTTTATCCCTCATCGTGTTAACCAGTTCTCTTTAAATAGGAAAATATTGTCCTACAAAATACAGTTCCTGTCATTCTATACCCATTTCTGAATCTTTCTGCCCTTCAAGATTTAGCTTAAATTATAATGTCAAGATACTCTTCCAAAAATATGTCATCCCTCTTCCTATGTTGAGTTTGATTCTCGTTTGTTTTCCAAGTGTGATGACCTTTTATTCCCTATTAGAGTTCCAGGATCTTAAAGTGCCATCTGTGCTTGGTATTTTTATCAGCTTTCTCCATATCAAATGCTATGACGTTTTATACATGGTAGATAATAAATATTGGTTACCTTATTTAATGCAATGATTTGGTTAAAAACACTATCTTATATTGTGAAAAGTTAAAAAGTTACAGATAAAATTAAATTGTTTTCTAAGTACATTCGTAAACTATGTTAAGATGAAAATTAAATTTTCAAGGAAATAGATAGCTTTATATAGTAATAAGATTATTACCTGTTGCATCCAAAATAACAAAATATCCAAAAAATGGGATAATGTGCTTGGTGTGAGTAACTGCAAAACTTTATGAAAGGATGATTTTTGTGGACACAGATAATATTTGTTTAGAAGACTGTAATGACTCAGACTTAAGTCCTATCACTAAGCAAAATATAAACGTGGTTGAAAATAAGAAATTTAAAAGCTGGGTCTCTGTAGAGGCTCATGCCTATAATCCCAGCACTTTGGGAGGCCTATGTGAGAGACCGAGCCCAGAAGTTTGAGACCAGCCTGTGCAACATAGCGAGACCTGGTCTTCCCCCAAAAGTTAGCCCGGGGTGCTGATGCAAGCCTGTAGTCCCAGTTATTCAGGAGACTGAGGCAGAAGAATTGCCTGAGCCGAGAAGGTTGAGGCTGCAGTGAGCTGTGATAATGCCACTGCACTCCAACCTGGGCAACACATTAGAACCCAGCTAGAAAAAAAAAAAGAAAGAAATCTGAGAAATGTTCTCAAAGTGCAGATCACTCTTGATTAGTTTAAGCATCTCGAGAAGCCTGTTTCTTAAGATATTAAGAACTGAACTGGAGAAGAGATTACAGATTATACCGGGGGAGGGGGGCATAAGAGGAGCATGTGTTATTTGAAGGAGTAAGTCAATAATACCCCAACTAGGTCAATATGATTCCTATGATACATTCATTTTATTTCCAGATGTTTCCATTTCCAACTGAACTAACTGTGACAAATGCACTGTAAAGCTATGACATTATTTATTCATTTGTAGATATTAATTTATTTTACTTTTGTAATAACTTTTGGCAGGCTGTGTAAAAACACTGTGGCATATATATCTGCAAATCTATATCACAAAATGCAATTGTAACACTAATGTTGGAATTAAGCAGGAAGCCGTACATTTCATTGGGCCAACCAAAGGTAAGACGACAGGTTTTATTTCAATTTAAATAAAACCTTAAGGTAGAGCTGTAGAAAGCTGGTTCAAACTGTCTGGCATGCTGCCTAGAAGAGAAACTTTGATGGTGTTCTCCCTTAGACTATATTAGTTTTACCGGTTTTTCCTAGTTAACATTAAAAAATTTAATTCTCCAAACAGTATAATTCTTCGGGATTTTGCAAATGTTTCGTTTGCCACCCTCTTTCCCACATTGTATAAAGCAGTTCATTCAAAGCAAGAACCTTGAATTCGCAAACTGAATAATCTACATTTTGTGGACCGTTTTCCTTTCTGAATTTAATATGATATTGTCATTCAAAACTTGGATATGCCATTTAATTATATGCTACAGCAGAAAACTGAGCTAGGGCAGTAATATTCCTAAGGCCTAAAGGGGACGGTTTAAAAATGCGTTTCTTAACTTTATTTTAGTGTAAGTGTTCAGGAGCTGGAGGTTATCAATCAAAGTGAAAGGTGGATTAAGAAGCATTTGTAGGTTGTGATCTGCTTATGAGAAAAACACTGCTTTCCATCTGCTTTATGGGAAAAAAGTACTCTCTCCACAGAAGAGCTTAGAACATGTTTTAAAAAAAAAAAAAAAATCCCAATCCCAAATGAACTGGGCTCGGGCTTTCATTTCTCACTTGTTCAGGGCTCTTGATTTCTCAGGTCTTGACGGACAAGCAGAGCGATTTTCCCACGCCCCCGGAGTCACGACTCTCGAGTTGCTGTAATTTTTCAGATACACACTCTGCCACCATCCCTTTCTAAACCGTCACAATAGAAGGTCACTGACAGGTTTTAGCACATTCCAAAAGTAAACGTATTGTTCTGTGGGCATCTTTTGATCCTTTCATGATACCTTGTCGATTTATTAAGCAGATCCATCTGGGTCTTTTAAACAAGATCAGGGAGTCAACCGTCAGTTGGATGCCCTTAGGCCTGCATTTCAGATGACTGTTGTCTCCTTTGCCAACATATTGGGGACAAGAACCGTTAGAGGTCGACAGATGTGTCATATTTAGCATGAACAGGGATCTCATCTGATCTCGAAAAGAAAAAATTTCACTTACAAATTCAAATTCCCTCTTGATTTCTCACCTTTCATCTGATAATTTCTGTTTCTGCTCTGAGGGTAGTGTGTGTTGCACTTCTTTACTGGATACATTTTCAACAAACTATCATCATTATTACTTACTCTGTAGTTGCTTTCCTCTTAGATGATATTGTTTTCATTAAATATCCTCCTTCTACTTCTCCGGCTTCTTTGCAATTTTTAAAAATTTTACACAGCAAAGATTTCGTGATCACTTAGTATGTGCAAGGTATCACATTTAGAGGCTGTGATAAATGAGCTTTTAGTTACTATCCTTTTTCTTTTTCAAGTGAAATAGTAGAAATGTGAAAGAAGCCAAGACTTTTCATCTGTTGCTTCAGTTTTGTTTTGTTTTGTTTTTCTGACAATGAGAGACCCCTCAACTCCCCCTTAATCTGAATAGCCAGAGCTATAAATACTGTCTCCAATAAAAAATAATTCTTACAGAAAGAAAAGTAATATATCTTTCAAGTTAAGTATGGAATTTTCTTGCTAGGTTATAAATATGGTTAACAGATACGATACAGACTTTTCTACACTATTTTAGCATCAACAAAGAAGGACTTGTAATTCAGAGTTTAATAACTGGATGAAACCAAATGTTGGCAACTGAACTAAAATAAAGGAAGATACTAACATTCTATCTGAAGGAACACTCTTTTTGACATTTTAAAATAAGTCTCACAAGATTACTTACCAGAATTTCTAACGTTAAATATCATAGTTCGATTCTTTCAAAAGCATTACCAGAGACAAAGATATTTATGCAAGTAGTTTATTTGGAAGCATGGTCAGGCAATAAGAAAATGAGACAAAAAGGAAAATCAATGGAAGATGTGCCTATGAATGAGTTATTGATGTGAACACCAGAAGTAAATCCCAAAAGGAAGAATCTGAGACTCTCAATGCCCACATGAGATGGACTCCCTCACTGGTGGATATTTGTTCCTGGGTATGTGTGAAGGATATTGCTTCCCTGAAAACAAACAAACAAACTCCAGGCCTATTCCTGGGCATGGGTCAAAGATATACCTTCAGCTTAAGAAAGCTCTCAGGCAAAGAGAGGCAGGTTATTGAGGTGAGAACATACTGCTGGGGACGGGAATTATCCCTATAAAAGGATGAGAAGCCAGTTGTTGGTTCCTGTTGTATTTCTCTGTAAAGCCACTTCAGCTCAGAACCTGGATGTAAGGCATTGAAGAGATTTTCCCGATGTGATTCCATTAGAATAGAGAAAAGTTCCCTCGTGTCCATTTTGTGCAGATGCAGGCTCAGATGATTGAAAGAGTTAGCAACTTTCTGAAGCCCATTGATCATTTAAATATCCAATATGAGAAACAAGAATTTTGTTTTTTAAAGAATTGGCTTCATTCTGCATTAAATCTCTTTTTTTCTTGTTCGCCAACTTCCTTAAGATTCTTGGTGATTGAAGTGAGTCTGAGAAATGGGAAAGGACTTAGTGTTTGCAAGTGGATATTTTTATAGTTGTATAAGATTTATTGGTTGATAGTAATAAGTTGTACTTTTTTTTACATACTAGAAAATTTTAACATTTTATCTTTCATTTAAAAACCAAGAGCTGCTAAACATTTGGGCATTTGAGTGTCTTGGGACTTGGGAATCTTATTTTGCATAGGTAGTTCTTTTAATGATAGTTATAAAGAAGGTCTTGTCATGGCTTTGACAATTCTGTGTTATAAAGAGTATTTTGCTATCCAAAAACCAGGGGAAGCAACCAAATGAAACTTTGTGACTTTTTTTTAAAAAACACCAAAAGATAACTTCTGTTCAATGAAATTTCTGACTGTATAAAACCCAGTAAGCAAAGAATGGGGAGAAAAAGAAGCCAATTGTAAGAATGGGAAGAAGCACATTGGCCGGACACTAACTATATCAACTATAGTAATATTAGTAAAGAGAGCATCTGTGTTCTCTACTTTAGAAATTTAAAATGTTATGCACTGGAGACACTAATAAAGGGGAACAGGGAGAGAACTAGAGTTCAGAAACTACCTATAGGACACAAGATTCACTATCTGGGAAATGGGCCACCTGAGACCCAATCCCCACCTCTACACAGTATGTCCCTGGAACAAATACATATGTGTACCTCCCGAAACTAAAATTAAAAAATTTTAAAGAAGAAATTTTAAAAGTTAATATTACTCTCAATTTTTACTTCTTGAGAACTTTGAAAATCATATTATGTAAAATAAAAAAAATTGGATGGAGATTTTGAATACATATAATTTGCTCTCAATGAAATAAATGCATACTTAAAATTTTAAAATTCCAGGTTTTTCCATTAATATATTTGACTAAGAGTTTTTTTCCCTAAAAAAAAAAAACTTTTGATAAGAGAAGCAGTTAGCTGATTTTAACTAGATGCATTAAGTCCTATCTCTTAAATATTATGATTCATGAAAGCAAATACTTTACTGTCACAATTGCATTCTGTTCAGTGTCTAAATTTGAAAATGTTCTTAAGAACAAACAAGAGAAATAGACTTCCAGAAAGGTGATGTGAGCTGTGAAACAGACTGTCTGCTCAGTAGAATAACCACTTACTGCTGAAAATTATTGAAACAAACAAAATATTTGAGATCGTAAATGATCCCCAAGGCACACAGCAAATGGAAAAACATCTACTGAGGAAAATCTATTCTGTTTTAGCAAGAACAGTGACAGAGTATGGCATTTAAGCTCCATCTTCTCCATCCTTCAAGGTGACAGAAGCTCTACCCAGAATAAGAATACTGAGTTTCCGGCCCAGCACTGTTCCAGCACAGAAGTTCCATGATAGGACGAATAAGCTAAGAAGATCAGAGAATTTTGCCCCCACTTAGATGCCTGCTTATAGAAAAATGATAAAACTGTAAGAAGCAAACAAGTGACCCAATACCAGCTCCAGTTCACTGGCACAGAAGTACTGCCCAGGAAAAGGACAGACCATGAGCGCAAAGCTCTCCACTGTTCATCTTAAGGGAACTGGCTTTATTCGATACAGAGTGTGGAAAAATTTATTCGTAAAGATGTTAAAAACAGTAGAGCTATTGTTGGTGAGATTAAGAGGAGAACTCTCATGCAACAACATAAGCTTCATAGTAACAAAATGTCAGACCAGCTAGAAATTTAACAGGGAAAGGAACGCCCAGATGAGCTCTCTAGTATTAGCTCAGTGTCAAAGGCTGGTAATAATCAATAAATTAAGCTTTCATTCTAAGAAATCGGAAAAAGAAGAACAATTAACTCCAAAGCAATTGGAAGTAAGAAAACAAAGACGACAGTGGAAAGTGAAAGAAAATAGAAAATAGAGAATAGAAAAAGAATAAAGAAAAACAACATTGGCGCTTTAGAAATTCAACATACTGACCAACGAGTACAGTATGGAATGTGAAAATTAGAGAGTAAATGTACAGTAGAGAAGCCTGACAACCACTACTTCAACCTGTTAATCAAGATTAATATCAGTAGGGATGTCATGTTGATAGGACATGCCCTTGAAATGATCTGATTAAAATGGCACTTAACCTCTCCTGTCAAAACATACATAATCTCAGCATAAGCATGAGAAAAACATTACAGGAATTCCACATGGAGAACTGTTATACAATCTGCCTGGCCAAAACTCCTCAAAATTGTCAGGATTGTTATAATTAAAAAAGTCTAAAAAATATTTCATAAAACTCACAAAGTAAAGCCTGGGTGCCTTCACTATTGAATTCCACCAGCCATTTAAATAAGAATCAATACTATTTTGGGGGGCAAAATTTTCAAAATATGAAAGAGGAGAAAGTATTTCCTCAGTAATTCTATGAAGACAGAATTAGCCAATACCAAAACCAGACTAAGACAATACAAGGAAAGAAAAATTACTGAACAATACTCCTTATAAATATTGACATAAAAATTCTTAACAAAATACTAGCAAACTGAATCAAGACATTTTTTAAAAGGTTACACTTTATGATCAAGTGATGTTTACCATGAGTGATCAAAGTTGTTTTAATATTGAAAATATTATAATAAAAAAAAGAACAAAAACTATATAATTATCCAAATTCTCAGTGGATTAAAAATAAAGAGAACTTAACGACATCTAGCACATTTCATGTTAAAAATGTCAAACAACTAAAAATACAAGGGAACTTTCTCAATCTGATGAAGAAAACCTATAAAAAAAATCACAATGTTTGGTGTACATGATGGAGAATGGACCAAAGAAAAATTCCCCCTTCACCCTCTGAAGCTTTGTTTAAATAAATCAACTGATAGAGGCAGATTAATAGGAGAAATGTCATAAGAATTTATTAACATACATGAGGAAGATCTACCAAGTGACTATACCAACTTCTCACTGGGGTACAGAAGAGTATTTACCATCTTGAGGTTACAGAAAGAATAGGAGTTTGGTTCATGGCAAAACATGCTATGAGAAGGGGTCTAGCTGGCAAAGTTGGTCTTGTTTTTCAGACAAAACCTCACAGGTAGCTGTTCTCTGAGAGAATACATGGTGAATGTTTTTTCGGACCTTTAAAGATGTCTGACGCTCAGTTAATTTTTCCTGGATTAGCCCTCAGAGAAAGCATGGCTGCAGATCTTCTCTACGAATGAAAATGCTCCCACAAAAGACAGCTTTTCAGCTATTTTTGTATTTTTGCCCCTTCTTAATAGCCATCTTGAATTATGTCAAGAACACACATTTTGCAGTGAAATAGTTTTGTTTCCTTCAATTGCATACTTTCTCCCTAAAATCAGCAATAAGACAAACTATGATTGTTCCCCTTCTATTTCATAGACTTTACTGGAGATTCTAGTCAGGGAAAATAGGCAAAAAAAAAGAAATAACAGGCATCCATGTTTCAAATAAATAATAAAAGTTTCTCTGCTTGCAAATGATATTATAATTTGGTATATATAAAATCCTATTACACATCTGTAATCCCAGTACTTTGGGAGGCCAAGGCAGGAGGAATTGCTTGAGTCTAGGAATTTGAGACCAGCCTAGGCAACAGAGTGAGACACCATCTCTACAAAAATCAAAACATTGCCTGGACATGGTGGCGTGTGCCTGCAGTCCCAGCTACTTCGGAGGCAGAGGTTGAAGGTTTGCCCGAGCCCAGTAGGTCAAGGCTGCAGTGGAATCATGATTGTACCACTGCACTCCAGCCTGGACAACAGAGTAAGACCCTGACTTAAAACTTAATTAATTGATTAATTAATGAAATCTTAAGGAATCCATTAAAAAAATCAGAAATTATAAAATTAAACAGCACCATAGATACAATATAAATATGCAAATATCAACTGAGTTTCTATACATTAATATAAATAAATCTGAAAACATTCAGAAAAAATTTCCTTTATAGTAGCATCAAAAACACTAAAGTATTTAGGAATAATCTTAACAAACTAAGTGCAATACTTCTGCACTGAAAATTATGAAATATTCGTTAAAAAATTAAAGAAGAGGTAAATAAATGAAAAGCCATCCCATCTTCATAAATGAAATTATTTAATATTGCTTAAATACACTATTATCCAAGTAGATGTATAGATTCTATTCAATCCTTATCAACATCTCAGTAGACTTATTTTTTCTGAAATTGACAAGCTAATACTAAAATGTATATGAGAATGCACAGAAGAGCCAAATCAGTGTTGAAAAAAAAATAAAGTTAGAAGACTGTCACTTTCCAATTTCAAAATATACTAAAAAAAGCTTCAGTAATAGACACTGTGGTACTGGCACAAGGATAGACATGCTATCAATGGAGTAGAATTTTAAAATAAAGAAATAAGTCTTTATATTTATTAACTAATCTTGAACAGTGTTGCCAAGACAATCAAATGGACCATAATAATTTTCTACAAATGGTGATGGTACAACTGGTTATCCACATTAAAAAGACAAAGAGAGAGCGAGAGAATAATTTAATCACTTCTTCTCACTCACATCAAAATTATCTTAAAAGGAACCAAAGATCTAGATGTGAGAACAAAACTCTAAAACATAGAAGTAAAGCTTCTTACATTCAAATTAGGCAATAATTTCTTAGATATGACATCAAAAGCACAGGCAATAAAAGAAAACTATAATTAATCTTTATCAAAATAAAAAATTTATTCTGCAAATAATATCATCAAGAAAGTGAAAAGACAACTCATTGCATGAGAGAAAATGTTTACAAATCATCTATTTGTCAAGGGACTTTTATTCAGAATATACAATGAACCCTCACAACACAACAATAAAAAGAAGACAAACACGCAACTAAAAGCATGGAAAAAGTATTTGAAAAGACCTTCTCCCAAAGAAGGTATAAAAATGACCAATAATGCATGAAAAGATGCTTAGCATGATTAGTCATTAGAGAAATGCAAGGCAAAACTACACCTACTAAACAGACAATAACATCTTGGCAAAAAAATGTAAAGAAACTGGTATGGTCATGCACCACTAGAGGAATAAGAAATAATGCAGAAGGTTTATAAAATAATTGGGCAGTTTCTTAAGATGGTTAGCATAAAGTTCCCATTGGAGATAGCAATTGACCTTGTGGACGAACATTCACAGAAGCATTATTCACAATAGCCAAAAGGTGGAAACAACTCATGTCTATCTGTTGGGAGCTAACAGGTAATCAAGTCTTTTGTGAACAATTTTACCTAAGAGATGTACCATTTGGTGCTGAATCCTTTAATAAACTATCCTATACATTTGTAATAATGGAAATCCCTGGGTAGAACAGAGAATAGTCAAGGAGAAAGTGTTACTGGGTCTTCTCACATCTTCCAATGGACCTATGGAAATGAACAATTGACCAAAGTGCTGTCTCATATTCTGACAATCTGCCCTCAACAAATAGAAAAATGCCTACATCAAAGCTGCACTGTTGCTTGCTTTGGCAATGTATACTTGGGATATCTATCTAGAAGATCAATATATTAGGCTTTGTCTTAAAACCACACTCCTTGGGCAAAGATCACTAATTTGTTCTCCTTCAAAACCTAGACTAACATTGACGCTACAGCTTTAGGACATGAAGAGATGGGGAGTAGTGAAAACCTGAGGCTGCCTAATACATTGTAACCTGATGCCAAGCACCTACGAAATACATCATGGACAACAAAAGGAAAAACAGAAGTCTAACCAGTCCAGAATATTTGTCTCCATTTTTTTTCAGAAACCCTCATATTACCTAACAATAAGTTCAAATGAGACATGATTAATAAATATTATATGCAAGCCTGGGATTTCCCCTTTAGAACATAAACACTCTAAAAAAGATAGTGGCTTCTGCATAAAGAAAAATTCATTTTTCCTTTTTTAATTTTTTTGACCTTTCGCTAACAGGAAGCAAACTTACTCACATAATAAAATTAAGTACTTACAGTGACATCAAAAAGATAAAGCCATGCATGCAGGGACTGATTTTTTTTTTAATTACTTCTAGTTATAGAGTGGAATTCAATTGGTTCTCTGTTGTAATTAACATATCTGGCTTCCTCAAGTAGTGACTTTGCTTCAGTTTACCGAAAAACACTATATTCAGGAGAAAAATGGATTCCAATATGGAAATAGCCTCAACTATGCTATAATATTATCTTCTGACAACATATATAAGGTGATACTTCCTAACCAATACAACAGGATAAAAGAGAATAAATTACTTCGTGAACAGGCTTATTCATGTATTTATGTGTTTATATCTGCTTCGTTCTCTAAAAAAGAATCTGTGTGTACTTGTAAAGAGCACATGAGTGGGCAGACGGGTGGTGAGGAGATGTGGACACCTTAAATTTGGAAAGAAAACAAAGACATAGTGAAGGAATAATGTTTAGGACAGCTTGGCTGCTAAACAAAGGTTTGACTTTCACTGAAATATCATTCAAGTATTATCTATGCCAGGAGTTAAATACAGTCATGAACTGCATAACAACATTTCAGTCAACACAGACTGTGTAGATGCTGGTGGTCCCATAAGATTAAAGGAGTTTGAAAACTTTCTGTTGCCTAGGGATGTCCTAGCCATCCTAATGTCATAGAACGAAGCGTTGCTCACACAAATCTATGATCAAAAAGAAAAACAACCAAGCAAACCATCATGAACATATTTCTAAGAAGATATCTTCTCAAGAAGAGCCTCAGTTAGGCCCACCAGGAGGCATTCAGAAGACCTTGTTGTAGGAGATGATAGCTCTTTACGAGTGATTGACGCGAAGACCTTAAAGAAGAAAAAGTGACGGAGATGGAAGACAGGGATTTTGATGATCCTGACCTGTGTAGGCCTAGGCTAATGTGTGTTCTTGTATCTTCATTTTTAACCAAAAAATGTATACAAAGTAAAAAATTAAATAAGGCTCAAATTTTAAAAAAAATCTTATAAACTCTGGAAATGAGAGCAAATATTTTTGGACAGCTGTGAGCTGTTAGAACAAGAGTTAAAAAGTTAAGACAATTAAGAAGCTCATAAAGTGAAAGCTAACGGTATGTCAAGGTTAATTTATTTTGGAAGAAGAAAAAAATTGTAAATAAATTTAGTGTAGCCTAAGTGCACAGTATTTATTAAGTATACAGTCTCGACAATCATGTCCTAGGTCCTCACATTTTGGTATCATTTATACCGTATTTTTACTGTAACTTTTCCATGTTTAGATACACAAAATATTTACCAATGTGTTACAAATGCCTGCAGAATCCAGTACAATCACAGGCTGTACCAGTTCGTAGCCTGGGAGCAACAGGCTATATCATAGAGCCTAGGTGTGTAGTAGGGTATGCCATCTAGGACTGTATAAGAACATTCCAGGATATTCACACAACTAAATCACCTAACAACGCATTTCTCAGAACGTGGCCCAGTCATGAAGTGATGCATGACTGTAATCATCAACAATCCATTAGATGAAGCAGGTAACAATGAAAGCTTTCAGCAACACCTCTGCAATTCTAGAAATCGTTTTTTCATCAGGTGTGATAGAAATGGCTTCTGTCAGCACTTACCTTTTGACTTTGTAACTGAAAGTATGCTGTTGGTTGTGTTGTAAAAACAATGTAGTGACAAGACTTTTCTTTCTAACAGTTCAGTCTCTTGAACTTCAAGTTGGAAAACCTGCGTTAACTTCCAGCAAGGCTACACAGTGCTTGATGTCTCAACTCCTTTGCTTTTTGTCATAAAAAAGAATGACAATATCTGTCCCATTCACACCACAATAGTATAGTATGAATACAAAAAAATGTAACTATAAAAACCGTCAGTATAGAGGACGGGAAAGTTTCACATGTATAAAAATGTATTTTCTGAAAATTAATTGCATGGAAACCCTCAAAGCAAGCACAGACAGGACTTTGATAGGTTAGAGAACTTTCTGTACCTTATATGGTCAGAGAGCAGAGGAGATAGAGAGCACCTGTTTGACAGTCAATTCATGATAAATTAAAATTTGTACCACTGAAAAGTCTATGATGGTTTTTGCATGTATAGTATCTCACTTAACCACCTCAACAACTCTGAGAGACCTTAATATAGCCACGTGTAAATAAGAAGAGCTGACATGCCTTGAGCACTTATGACCAGGTATCCTTCTAAGCACTGCACATATATGGGTGTTCACTAATGCCGTTACCACAACAACTCTATGAAATAGACACGATAATGTCTATGACTTGTCGATGAGAAAACCTAAAGTCAAGAAAGACTACTTAACCCAGCTAAAGTCATCTACTTGATAAGTGTCTGAATTAAATCTATTTAATAAATTATAAATATATGAATAATTATTAATCATGAAAGCCAGAGCACTGGCTTTAAGTGCTCTAAGACTTCTCCACAGATACAACTAAGTCGCGAGCTGCAGTATCTCATGTGGGTTCTTTAGCTTGTCAGTTATGAATGTCGGCCATCTTTACTTTGGGCCATTTTGCCTTTCTTGAAAACTGTGCATATGTGTGCGTGTGATGTCGCTATTAATGTGAGAATCAAAGGAGAGGTGAAATGGCTACGTGGATATGAGCATAATGAAAATGAAGCATAGCATTTACATTTGCAGAAAGTAAGCATTTTAACTTTCTCAAATCTTATATGAGAAAGTATTTTTCTTAGTACAATACTTAAAGATATGGTAAAATATCAGAAAATATTTTTTGAAGCAAAAAGGTAAAAGTTTCTCTACTTGCAAATGATATGTATGATTTCATGTTTAGTTCATGCCCCTTGACAACCATTTGTTTTATATCTCTTTTTTTTTTCTGGATAACCATGACATTCTTCTTGCTTCTTGTTACTGGCTCACCAACAGTTGCTTTCTGGTTATGTGGTTGCATTTAATAGTTAATTATTTTTCAAAAAGTGTAAATAATCTTTAGCCAAAAAAAACAAATTCTAATATTCTTATATCAAAGTAGTCATTGTTTTAAATGTTCAACAAGTACCTGATCCAAAATGCACCTAAATATGTTAATATGATGATACTCATTTAAAAATAAATATAGGCACCTCTTGTTGGAAGCAATTTTAGTATATCAAGTGAAGAATGTTCCACTTAAAATTCTGTTTTACCCACTTGGTTGATTTAATCCTGCTTTATATTCAGATAAACTAGCTGTTATTTATTGCCTGCATACTAACTTTTCCACAAGCAAATACAATTCACTTTTTTTTTTTAACTTTCTCCTTACTTGGTTATCCCATGGTTACTGACATCAGGAAAGAAAAAAGGTGCATCTAAATAAAGATAATATAGATAGGATTGAAACCTGGAAATCATTTGATAAAGTGATGAACACAGAAAAAACCAAAACCAAAACCAAAACCTGTTCAGAAAGTGTTGGTTTTCAGCTCACAGGTCCGATAATCTATACACAATGTCTGGCTCTGCTCATGCCATTTTCCTCCCATGGAATAGGTGGCCATTTTACTCACAAGAATGGTATTACTCACAAGAATGGTATCACAAGAATGGCAGAATACAAAGGCAATGAGAAAGGCAGATTGTTTTTCCAGAAAGATATAGGTGGTAGCTTGGTATGTGCAACAATGTAAGTTAAAGTGGCCGAAAAATTCGGGAATCCCAGGCAAAACTTTGGAGGAAATCCTCATGTTCAAAGGGGTTTCTTTCAGTAGATCCCGTAATCTGTATCCACAAAGCTGTTAAACCTAAAAAAAGAAAAGAAATGAACATCTTTTCTGAATAATTTTCTAGAAATAGTAGAGAGAAAAATATCCGTTCCTATTGAGAGGATTGAGTAAGAAGAGAAGCAGAAAAAGCAAAGGAAGCACACAAGCTTCTTTCTAGCATAAAAAAAGACACCACAATTCTTTATTCATCTTCATCAAGCCTTCCTTCTGCTTCCTTTATGATAAACGTAGACTGACATATAAGAGAAGAGCAGACTGACATCTATTTTGCTATTCCTAGTCTTGATGAAACACACATCCAAACAGAATGGATGATGCCATAAAAACAAACAAACAAACAAACAAAAAACCTCGGTTAAACCAAACCTGGATAACTTCCATCTTGAAGAGAAACTATGAGAATGTGAGCCTCCACAAGGAAGAGTCCATGAGTCTAGAAGACAAAATGATTCTTCCAATCCAGGAATGCATGAAGGTTGAGCAATTATCAGTGTCCACTCTAGACCTGACATCTGATTTAAGAGTGGGCTGGCACAAGGATAGCATCCAGGAAAGTTAGATAGTGAACCCAAGGAGGAAATGTGTTTTCTGTCTAGAATTCCTGTATTGATAGCAGCAACTCAAAAGTAACAGAATCTCTGAGTATGATCGACTCCAAATTCATCCAAATTGCTGCAAAGTCCATTTATTTGTCCTTCTTTGTGACGGCATAATATTCCATGGTATATATGTACCACATTTTCTTTATCCATTCCAGTTTCAATGGGCAACATGGTTGGTTCCATGTTTTTACTGTTGTGATTAGAGCTGCAACAAAGAACAGAGTACCATATGTTCTCACGCATAAGCTTACCTTGAACAATTATAATACTATAAGAAAGGGATTGGCAGTAGTGGGAAACTGTCAGGGGAGGGGGGTGGGATTGGCAGTTGAGGGAAACTGCTAGAGGAGGGAGGGACATACCTCATCAACAAGGGTACCTGTATAATCAATGTTTGTATACCTAACCCTGAATTATACCCCACATCTTTATAATAAAAAATAAATAATATTCATCTTAAAAATTAAAAAAAAGTAACAAGAATTTCTAAGTGGCCAGGCTACGAGCAGCAATGCAGAGTGCATCACAAGTAAGTTATTTTTCACCTTTTGATGAGATCAACCGTCACGTGTAGTTCAGATCTCTTGTTGAGATGTAGTGGGTTGAATAGTGACCCCCCCCCCCAAAAAAAAATATACGTGCTCTGAAAACCTCAGAATGTGACTTAGCTAATTGGGAATTAGTTAAGATAAGGTCATACTGAATTAGGGCTGTAAGCTAAGCCCAGTGATCGGTGTGATTATAAGACAAATATAGGACATGCAGAAATACAAATAAGAAAGTGGGCCCAGCCGGGCTCGGTGGCTCAGCCTGTAATCCCGCGCCTTTGGGAGACTGAGGTGAGTGGATGGCCTGAGCCCGCGGGTTCGAGACCCGCCTGGGCAGCGAGACCTCATCTCTACAATAAATCAAAAAATCAGCTGGGCGTGGTACCTCATGCCTGTAATTCCGGCTACTTGAAAGGCTGAGGCGGAAGGATCGCCAGAGCCCAGCAGGTCGAGGCTGCGGTGGCCGGGAGCGGCCGCTGCACTCCAGTCTGGGCGACAGAGTGAGACTCCAACTCAAAAAACAAAGAAAGAAAAGAAAATGGGCCCTAGGAGGAGGGAGGGAGGCAGATATTGGAGTGATGCTGCTACAAGCCACTAAATGTAGAAGATGGCTGGGAATCAACCCAAGCCCAAAAGAGACGAAGGAAGCTTTGTCCCTGTAGTTTTCAGAGGTTGCACGGCCCTGTCTATGGCTTGATTTTTGACTTCCAGTCCCCTGAGCCAAGACCATACCTTTCTGCTGTTTTAAGCCACCTATTTATGATGATTTGTTGCAGCAACTCTCGGAAACTAACACAGATGTCATGTCTTGTTCTCAGATAAATCTTCCCTGACTAAGCCCTGTGCTTCTTCTCAGTACCCCATCTGGCCTGGAAGTTTTTTCTACGATATCTCCTGTTCTTTCCTCTATCATATTTTAATGTAATTCACAACTTATTTGCCTTTCTCTCTATAAAACAGTAGGATATTGAAGGGCAAAAAAAAATGGTCTTATTTACCCTTTTATCCACAGAACTTAGATTGGGACAGAAAGTCTAAATAAGTACTTACGGAATAAATGGCTGACTTTTTATTATAATTAAACCATTTATCACCATAGTTTGAATGCCTTCTACATATATCCACTGAGACAGCATTATATGATTTAATTAATAATAAATGGCATCACCTTCTGTTTACAGCAACAGTAACTTATTGAGTTAGGTGCTGAGAACACTATAATCTAAACAGAAATGACCCCGTCTTCAAAATATACAATCTAATGAAATGGATTTTAAAAAATGCTTGTGCAGACCTTAGAATTCAGGCTAAGGTCAGATGATTCCCAAATGTTTGCCTTCCACCATTTGGATATAGTGTCTTTCCCCAAGAGAGATGGGGTGACTCTTTCTATGTAATTTTTGTTTATGTCTGGAAAGAGAGTGTTGATATTGACTGGTGTGCACTGATAGTGGTTTCATGAATTTCAAGTCCACTAAACCTTACCTACATATGGTGGCTCTCAAACTGTGGCATGCATGATAATCACCATTGATTCTTCAGATCCACCTCAAAAAGGTCTGGGTTGAAATCCAAAGATGTATCTTTTAACAGTCTTCCCTGGTGATTTTAATTTCAGCTATGCCTTTGAGAAACATTGCTTCTAGAATTTGAAAACAATCCTAAAGAAACATGTGATGTCTGCTCCAACCTATGTACCTTTGTTCATACCATCGCCACACTGTGAAATATGCTGCCAATTTTTCTCTACCAATCCTGAAAGATGTTTTTCAAATTCATTTTCAAGTCTCACAAGCTCTTTTAACCATTTCCCATCGCACTGATTATTTCTGCTCTGACTGCACAGCACTTAGGATGCGATTCCTACTTTATTCCATTTTGCTATTTTTTGCCTTTATTAAAATGTCCGACCCCCTTATAATGCATATAGTTCACATTGCATACACATTTAAATAAATGTGTAATTTAAATTAATATGGAAAATCATACATAAGAGAGTTTGACAAGCTAGATATTTATCTATAATCATGTATCTAGGAATATTTTCTTCTGAATATACCCAGAGAGACTGGTTTATAAAAATTGTTCTGATTTTTAAAAAACATAGAAATTATAAAGCACTCTAATTATATTGTACTTGTTTCAAAATGTTCCTAGAAAATTTAATATTCACACATAATATTATTTGGCCTGAAGAGACTATTAAGCCCAAGTGACAATTGTGTATGTGGAAATGGGTTCTAATGGAACATGTATAATCCAAAACCATAATAACGGAGGGTTCCACTAGTTATTATTGATATTACAGGTAAGAAAGAAAGTGCTTAAAAAAAAAAAACTTAGTGAGACCAATCTTTTCATAAACAGTCTGCAATGCAAGCTCCTTTAACACGAATTACTACGGATTTAAAAAAAAAAATGCACTGTACATTGCATCCCGACTGAGTTCAGAAATGCGCAGCTCACTGGATTTAATGCGTGGCAGGACGTGGCAAAAGTTTTCCTAATTCAGAAATTTATACAGCTCTCTATATATCTACCCTTTCATCAGTTAGTCCTCCTGAACCTTGATTTAAAGAATTGATTTTGCTTTTGCACTTTTAAATACAAATAATGATCTCCTTTTGCTTTCCACTCACAGCTGCAGAATCCCACTTGGATTAATGTAGTGATTTATTGAAAATAAGCACATTGATCTTTCTTTACCCTCTTTTCTTGGCTTTGTATAGGCACTCCTGGACCCACCATCAGCAGTACTATCTGATATTTAAAACCCTGTAGAGACTGAGCCTCCCCGGTTGAAAATAAATTGCTGCTCATTTTGGTCAAGCTCAATTGGTTTTCTAGAACAAGGCTAAGCTTGATGGTGATGTCATGACCACTCAGTTCCTGGTGGAAGAAATTGATAGATTGATCTTGCTCAGAATGTCAGAGGAGCTATGCACAGACCATAAGACATGAACCACGGTGGTATTCCCGAGTTGTTTCTGTGGTGAGATTTTAAATCCCTGGCAAAAAAAAGAAAACACGACTATTGAGACGGTAAGTGCCTCTGTAGGGTGACATCTTTAATTGTAGCAGGTCATGTCGCAGAAACAAACTCCAAACAGTATGTATCAGGTAAAATAATTGCTACCAGGCCACAGAGAGATTTCTTTGAAAAGCATAACCTCTTTCTTGAATACAATTGACACCTAGATTTTTAGGGGCATCTGCTCAACTTTGAAATTTCTTGCATATTACCTATTTCTTAAATATGTATTAGTAAGAATATATTAACATGGCTCACAACTAACAACCATCTTACCCAAATAATGTTGACTATTAAAATTTGTAGATGTAGGATCTGAAATGAGTGTGCAAAAAGCTTTTGAAGTTGCTTCTTCTCATATAAAAAACAAAGATATGACACTAAACATTCAAGCTGGTCTTAGGTTTCGCTTTTTCATTTGTTGATTTATTCAACATCTATCAAGTAACAGACATTTACTAGAGCCACGTGGTGAATACACTATTATTTTCCACCATCAAAGAGTGAACTGTGTGCTAAGGTGGCTGAATGCTATAATATGGATGGGGCACGTTGCTAGGGAAACACAAATGAAAAAAGTTCAGGTATTATTTTCCAGCGAGTATAAACCTGTTTGAGGGGGCACTTCACAAATGCTTGGAGTAGAGTGTGAGGCCAGGGAAGACTTTTTTGGGGAAAAGAAAAATAACTGTTTCACAATCATCCAATTTGTCATGAATCTCTGTACTTATGCTGGACGAATTAACCTCAAATTAGGCATCCTATAATTCTTCTAGTAATCTCATTTTAGTTTAATATTAACAGAACATTTTTCTTAATCTTCTTTCCTTGAAAAAAGCAAAGCTTTTATGTTAAACCTGCAATATGATTTGAACAGATAATAGAAAACTTTTGAAAAACACAGTTATTTTTCAAATATTTAACATTTGCTTCTCACAATATTTTAAGGTAGTACCATGAAGAGAAACAGACATAGATACATATATGTACTCTAAATGTATATGCCATATGTATTCTATAATACATAAATATATTATATATGTATTCAATAATTTATAATTCTATAATCTCCATGCTATAGAATACATGTATGTATTCTAGTTAGTGAGCTAAACCTTTCTAGGAGCTTAGGTAGAAACCATGAACACTTAATATAAGAAATAATTGAGAAGCTAAGATAAAAACAAAAGAAATGCTAGGAACAAAGATTTTTAAATAGCCATAGCAACTATATATTGTATAGATTTCTCCTATCAAATTACATTCCAAGAGGCAAAGCCGGAAAATCCAGGTTTTCCACTCGGTGGTCCATTTTATCGTATTCAAAATAATTTGAGTTGTCATAGACTAAAGAACTAAAAATATTAAATTCTGCATAGTTGGCTCAACGGTATATAGTATCTTGTACTGTTTGAGTATAGACTAGGGTTCCCCTGGTGATAAATGAAATAAATGTAAAAATTTGACTGTAGTAAAGCCAAGTTTCTTCTTAGCCTCCATACTTCTCATGCTCAAACAGCAGAAACAGTAATCTGGAAGAAAGTTACATGTGACTCTGATTTCCAGAAACCTACCTCCATACAGAGCAGCGATGATAACACTGCATTCCCTCCTTTGTTCTCTAACTGGGAAGTAAGGGTATTCACAGAGCAGAGCACTGCCCATGCCATCATTATCTCAGTGGTGACAGAATTTTCTTTGAGAGATTTTGGTCTGCCCTAACTAGCCTTGGCAACATTTTTATTATTCCTAAATATAAACATGCACAGACTACAGTAGCACTTTGGGTAATTTTCCTCTTCGATTTCCCCAGGACTAGATTGTCTTAGGAACACATTTCAATTGAATTTTGAGTGACAGAAGTTGTTGAAATTGTAATTTGGCAATCAGTAGTTGCCGTTTGTCAAAATAATCGATCAATTAATCTATCATTCAAACAAGCAGAGTACTATTTTGAGTCCAGCATTATGCACTTGGAAAGCATGTGGAGTAGAAGCAAGAAAATTAACACATATTTCATCATTCTCTGTTAACTTTAAATTGGAATTCTTTAAAAGTGGTAGATATTTTTGCAAGCTGGCTATATTACACGAAAGAAAAAGACTTTGGGCCTCACAAAGGTGATATTTTTAATAAATATTTGAATAATATTTATGCATTTATTCATTCACCAAAACGCACTCATTTACCCTGTTAAGAACTTGGAACATAGATATTAATAAGATATTGGTGTTTTTTTCTAGGAGATCACTCTCTGACATGGAAACAAATAATTTCAGTATACATAATATATTTTGGTTAAAAATGCATTATTATAGTTGTTACTATACAGGAAGCATGTGATTCTCTGGGACTCTATAGAAGAGGTTTTTAACTCAGCATGGGAGCATAGATATTACCAGGTAATATTCCTCAAATGTGGCAATTGAATTGAATCCTCAAAATGTGTTCTTTTCTTTTCTTTTCTTTTCTTTTTTAAGTACAATGAAACCTTGAAAGAGACTTGAGAGATGATGGAGCGGATGGAAATTTCATCTCATCAGAACTTGACTGGAAGCATTTCTGACTAAGGAAATGTTATTGCCCCTTATTGTTCCATAAGATCTGATAATAAGTCTATCTCCCCATTGTGGACTGTAAGTTCCTTGAGGACCAAGTGTTCATGTGTCCATATTTGTATTCATGCTCTAGAGGAGCTCTAACAAAATACCACAAACTGAGTGGCTTGGACAATGTTGATTTATTTTGTCACAGTCTAGAAAACAATATATATATATGTCAAGAAAAATTTAAGTATGTCATAAACACATAAAATATATGTAGAATCTAGCTTATTTTAACATTTATGACCATAAAATATATATAAATCTATTATAAAATGTTAAAAGTTTTTCAAAATTTATGCACACAAACACATACCTTACATAGCGCCATTCACATAGAGAGAAATGTAAACAAAAATGAAATGCATACTGTATTACTGTCATAATTTGGCAGTCATCCCCTGTTGCTACTGTGGTGACCTCACGTGTTGCAAGTATCTGCTTGAAATGCCTTGTAATGCTAATCATCTCAGTGTGAAGTTTTGCCCTCCAGTAAATAGCATATCACAGTACAAAGCAATCACTTGTGCAGTTTTTACATACTTTTCATGTGTTGAGTGCAATATTGTAAACTTTGAATAACACCAAGGGGCCCATACAGAGAGCCTCTAGTGAGTTTGGAAGTGATCCCAAGAAACAGAAAAATCATGATATTACAAGAAAACATTGAATTGCTTGATGTGTACAGTAGATTGAGATCTGCAGCTATGTGTCTCTGTCATTTCCAAGTAAATGAATCCAGCACAAAACTAGTGTAAAAAAGAAAAAATATATATATAAAGTCATCACTGTTGTTATACCAGCAGGAGCAAAAGTCTTACACTTTTTTTGCAAAGTATCTTTTATGTGTGTTTAGGATTGCTATGCATACCTACAGACTTTAATATGGTTTAAAAAGGTGAATTTATTATATAACAGCTTAGAATAAAAGGAAGGGGAAAGATCTAAAGCTGGAGAAATTAATGTCAGCAAAGGATGGTTTGATAATTTTAGAAAGTGGTTTGGCAAAAAAAAAAAAAAAAGTCAAGATAACAGGAGGGGCAGACTCTGCTGACCGAGGGTCAGCAGAAAAGTCTTCAGACACCATTAAAAATTCATTGAAAAGAAAAACTTGCTTGAACAAGTTTTTAATGCAGATGATGGTGCTCTATTTTGCAAAAACAAA
Source organism: Carlito syrichta (assembly GCF_000164805.1). Lineage (NCBI taxonomy): Eukaryota > Metazoa > Chordata > Mammalia > Primates > Tarsiidae > Carlito > Carlito syrichta. The sequence goes on along the minus strand of NW_007255413.1, from coordinate 57,769 downwards.
AAAATTGCAAAGAACATTTAAGCAAATGTCAGAATGTCAGGCAGGAAGGAATAGACTAACTTTACTGTTTTGTGCCAATGCATTCAGGTTTGTGATCAGGACTGCTCTTATCTATAAAAAGCTACTAACCCCTAAGTATTGAAGGTAAAAGATAAACACAAGCCGCCAGTCGTTTGGTTGTAAAGCAAGAAGGTCTGGACTACAATATTTTTTTTTTCTGGATTGATTCCATCAATGCTTTGTTCCTGAATTCAAGAAGCATCTTTCCAGTAAAGGACTGCCTTTTGAAATTCTTCTGATATTTGGACAGTGCCCCTGGATATGCAGAATCCTATGAAACCACCAAAGTGAACTCTACAACATATCTCATTCAGCCTTTAGGTCAAGGGTCATAAGAAACTTTAAGGCTCGTTATACATGGTACTCTATAGAAAGCCCTATGAAAGCAAACCCCAAGAGAAAGAACATCATGAAAGTCTGGAAGTATTACACCATTAAAGATGCCATGATTGTAACAGAAAAAGTCATGAAAGTCATAAAGTCTCAAATAATAAATTCCTGCATGAGAAAATGTGTCCAAATATCGTACATGACTTTACAGGATTTATGATAGAGCCAATCAAGGGAATTATACAAGAGATTGTGGATATGAAAAAAAAAAGGCATGGGGGAGAAGTGTTCCAAGATTTAAGAGTTAATAGCTACCATGCCAGAGGAATCAACAGAAGAGAACTTTATGAAGATGAGTCCTTACAAACCAGTGCCAGACAACAAGGAAGAAGACATAGAAGAAGCATGGACATTAGATCATCTGGGAGAAAGGATCTGTTATTCAAGACTGCTTTTGCCTTCCTTTACAACATGGATCCTACTATGATGACGGCACTAAAACTAAAGCACATGGTAGAAGGATTGGTGCCACGTAGAAACATTTTTAGATAAATGAAAAAGAAAAGTCAGGCAGAAATTATGATACATTTCCAAGAAGTTACACTGTGTGTGTCTGTCTCCCCTGCCCCTTCTTCCACCTCTTCTGCCTCTGCTACCCCTGAGACAGCAAGACCAACTCCTCCTCTCCCTCCTTCCTCCTCAGCCAACTCAACGTGAAGACAGTAAGGATGAAGACCTTCATGAAAGTCCAATTCCACTTAGTGAATAGTCAATCTATTTTCTCTTCCTTTTGATTTTCTTAATAAGATTTTCTTTCTTCTAGCTTACTTTATTGTAAGAATATAGCACATGATACCTATCACATACATAGTATGTGTTCACTGACTGTTATCGGTAAGGCCTCTGGTCAGCAGTAAACTATAAATAATAGTTTAGTTTGGGGGAAGTCAAAAGTTATATGCAGATTTTTGACTGCAAAGGGAGGCCAGTTCCCCTAATCCCTATGTCGTCCAAGGGTAAACTATAAATATATCACTCATTTAACTTTAAGTTAGGTGCGTGCAACTGGGCTTCCCAAACAACTTCTCCAGAGAGCTGGCACTCAAGCTTAGACTGAGCACACCAGCCTGGTTCACTATACTGTTCCCACATTTTATACAAATTAGAGTAGGAGGAGTGAAGTCTCTCTCCTGTAGCACAAAATGCATCCCACTGTGCTCTCATCTTTGTAATCTTCTTCCAGGGAAGATAAGAGAGCAGGAGTGATAGTTTACCTCTTCTTGATAACCCTCTTCTTGAAGCAATTTCCAATAAAGCCCATTTTGTGCCTATATTAGTATTTTAGGGCTGCTGTAACACAGTACCACAATCTGAGTGACTTAAACAACATAAACATATAGTCTTACATATCTGAAAGCTAGAAATCTGGGATCAAGTTGTTGGCAGAGCCATACTTTCTTTGAAGATGCTAGGACAGGCTCAGTTCCAGAACTCTTCCCTACCTCCTGGTAGTTTCTAGGCTGTGGTAACATATCTCCAAACTTTACATGACCTTCTCCCTGTGAGCACATCTGTGTCTGTGTCCAAAATTTCTCTTTATATAAAGATACCAGTCATATTAGATTAGGATCCATCTTTGTGGCCTTGTTGTAACTTGATCATCTGTGAAGAGTTAATTTTCAAATGTGGAAATTTCCAAATGAGAATGCTTTCATTTGGAGTCACACTCATAAGTACAGGGATTAGAAAGCCAACATTTTTTTGGGGGGGGGCAATTTAATTGGTTATTTAATCACAGTGCTTATACTGGATGACCTAGTGTTTTTCCCCCTTCGCCATCATTGAACATGGAAGGCAACCAGGATAAGAATAACAGACACTCACTGAATATTAGCTATTCTATTCCAAAGTATATTCAATTCTGACATGGAAGAGGGAATGAGTGAAGGATATGAACACAAATAATGGCATCGAGACAATGTCTTCAGGATTTGAATCCCTTCTGTTCTAGGTGAGGGTGCTCTTCAGTGCCTTCAAGAGGCAGAATGCCATTGTCAGTGTCTATAAATATTGACATATTGGGAAAATATTCAGTCACTCTATGAACTGGAAGTACAAACATGAGTAAGACATAGCACCTGCTCTTGAAGCACTCATTCTGGCAAGGAAAATTGTCGTAAGAGCAATTATAATATATTTTCTTACTATCCAAGAAAGGTATACTATGTTATTCCTCTGTGCTCTTATTGTTCTTTGTTTACAATAAGAGCACAGAGGAGTAACATAGTATACCTTTCTTGGATAGTAAGAAATAGCTTTGTGGGCACATAATTCTCCCTCAGTAAATTTTGGGATGGAAATAAAATGATCATTGAGCAATGCAAACAAGATTAATGATAATTATGCACTTGAAGTAAATAAACAATATTAAAAAGTTGTGATCACTATTTTCTTTTTAGTATTTAAAAATAACATAAATGTCACATCACTAAAATGTTTTTTAAAAACACAAATACACAAAATATAGCACTAAGCTCATGTCTGTCCAGTTTCAGTCCTGTTCCCATGAGAAATTTACTTATAATCATCACTATTCGTAATGTTATTGGTGGTTATAGTATCTAAATATGATTTTTATTTATCAACATTAGATATTTTCTCTTCACTTTAGACCACGCTAAATGAAGAATTTCTTTGGTCCACCCCACGTCCTGTATTCCCAATACAGTAATATCATTCTATTGCCTGCTTTACTGTTATTATCAACTCACAACCATGGAAAGTTTTTCATAGCTTGCAAACTTGTTGAGTGATAAAATTAATACTCTATACTTTACTTCTCCTCCTTATTTCTATCTCCTAAATTTTTGGTCGTTTGTTTTTTACTTTTATATTGTCAAGAATGGAAATATTTACCCTATCTTTTATAATGCTAATCGAGCCTTCAATTCTTTGTCTTATAGGTTGATCCCAAATGCTCAAATTGCATCAATATCATTTATATTATTACAACTATGTAATTATGATTCACTGCAGGAACAGGTATTTTGATATGAATATATCAAGCTCTCTAAATTTCTAATGCCTTAATCCCTGTGCTACTCAAATGAGAATGCTCAAACGGATTCTCTACAGTTCACTAATTGCTCAAAACCATGCCAATTTAATTCGCTTCATATTTGAATCATGCTTTTCTTGTGCTGTTTTTTGAGTTTTTTATTTTAAAATAATTTGAGACTGAGAAATTTTGAAAAACTGGTACTGAGAGTTCACATGTACCATTCATTTAGCTTTCCTAATGCTAACAGTTTATATAACCACAATACAATGGTCAAAACAAGGAAATTAACATTGCTACAATACTTTTACCTAAACTATAGACACTTAGATTTTTGTCAATTTTCTCCTGAATGTTCTTTTTTCCCCCTCATTTATAAACTAGCATCCCACATTGCATTTACTTGTTATGTCTCCTTAGTCTTCTAATCTCAAACCGTTCTTAGTATCTAATTTTCTTTACCTCAAAATGTGTCAAGAGTACTGGTCAGTCATTTTACAGAATGTCTCACAAACTGGGCATCTGTTGCTTCCTTGTGAGTAGACTGTATGTATGCATTTTTGGCAAGAATAGCCCAGAACTCATGTTCTTATTGACACTCATCCAGGTGTCAAGAAGGCCGATGTGGTTTAGTAACAGTGATTTTGCCCTTAATCACATGTTTAACATAATGTCTGATGAGTTTCAGCACTGTCGAATTAGTTTTTTCATTTGCAATTGGTAAATATTTTGTAGGAGATTCTTTGAGCTATGCATATCCAATTTCTCCTCTACTTTTTAGCCACCAATTATAACATCCATCAGTGAAAGTTGTTGTTATGGCTATTAATATAGTGTTTGTTCCTAATGCTGGTATTATAGCTCTATCATTCTTCCTAACATTTTAATGTAAATTGTCTGTATGAAGGTGCTGTCCCTTGTTGCTATTTAGTTATTACACTATTTTTTTGTATTAGTGTGGACTCAAGGATATTAATTTTATTCTGTGACTTATCATACAATGAAATCATTATTTAATTGGATGCTCAAGTTTATTTGTGTGTATTTATTTATCTGGGTAATATTTGGCCACTGAGGTCTTCTTTCAGTGGGATGCAGGGTTTTGTTTTTTGTTTTTGTTTTTTTTTTACTTTATTCCGCCCTTTCTCAAGCACTTAATTAAATTTTGGCATGACAAGATGTTCCGGGGGTACCCGTCTTTGCCCTGCTCCATCCCTGGAATCAGGTTTTTTGTTTGTTGGTTTGTTGGTTTTTACAAGGAACCTGGGTTCTTTTTACTAGAGAATGATATTTTGTAATCAAGATTTGGGCACTAGGTGCTTGTAGCTGCTAGGACAGCATGTCTTCAAGTTCTCTCAGCATTCAGCACAGAATAAAAGGAAATGTACTTATGTATACTAACAAAGTACACACATAGTCCTTATTTTTTTCATCTATTTATCATCTATCTATCATATTAAAAACTGTGAACTAACAGTAATACCCCCAATTTCTACCAATATGGATAATTACAGGTTTCACCCTTACTTATTTGCAACAAATTTATCTGAAAAAGCTCTCTCATTATCTACAGTATATTTACTTATCTTTTTCAGTCTTAGGATTCACATAATACATATATAATGTTGTTAACATGTGTCCCTATAGAAAATAGATTTACTTCTGTGTTTGTGTGTGTATAGTGTTAGTACATGTATAGGGTTTGTACCTAGTTTATCTTTTGGCCTTACAGTAACAGCTACCATAAGTAGCATATCAAAATGCAGTTCTCCAAAGTTATTTAGGTTAGGTATTTTATACTCCATCCCTTGGGTGTGGCTATAGATTTTTGCTTTGTTTTTGTAAAATATTAAGGTTTATTTGTTGCTGTTTATGTTCAACTGTGGTTTCCCCTACATTTGTGTTGATTTTTTTTACTATTTATTTATTTGTTTGTTTATTTATTTATCTACTTATTATGGTATGAGAACCATTACAATGATTCTAAGAGTCAAAACTATACAATTCATCCTGACACAAACTGCTCTCCAAGAGTGGATCTGTAACTCACACAGGTTACGTGCCTCCAAAACAAAATGGTGGAACAGGCATAGGATAGACATTCTCATTCCAAAAGTCAAAAATTGAAGGAAGAAAGGGCTAACTGGTCCCAAGTAAGTCCAAAATGCCACAGGGACTACAACATTACATCTTAAAGCTAAAGAATAATCTTTGATTCCAGGTTTCATCTTCTAGACATACCTAAATCGGGGTTGTGTCCCCAAGCTCTGTACCATTCTGTCCCTATGGCTTTGCTGGACTCAACCTAAGCTATAACTTTCCTGGGTTGGAGCTACCAAAATAAAGCTGAACGCCAGTGGCTCTACCAGTCTGAGGTTGTGGAAGTCACTCCACTCCCATGGCTCCAGCAGGTATTCTGTGATGACCCTGCCCCATAGCAATTATTTGTCTAAGCTTTGAGGCTGTCTGGGGCTTCTGTGAAATCTAGGATGGAAGAGCCATCTCTCAACAGCACATACATTCTGTGCACACATGGAGATGACCCTGTTCCGATGTCATTGTAGCTTACCATCAGTGCTTTTCAGAGTGGCTGCCTGAGTCAAACCTGGGAAGACTTGAGTTAGAGCGGAGGTGGCCAAAGAACATGGCATCAGACTGCAGAGAGCTGAGCCTTGAAATCCTTCTGTTCTCGAGGCCCTGGCATTCTGGGCCTGTGATAGGCAGGGCAGCCCTAAAGATCTCTGAAATGCCTTTAGTTGGTTCTTTTGCTGTTTTTGCACAGAGCTCCTCTCATCTATAATAATATCCTTATCAAAAGTTCACTTGGCCACAGCCTTGGTGCTCTCTCTTGAAAGTGATGTCTCATTATTAACAAGCTGAGCATTTATCAGATCCATAAGTCTCGTTTCCCTTTCGATAATAGACTCCCTTTTCAATGAGTTTCTCTCACACATTTTCACTATAAGCAGTCAAGAGAGGCCATGTCATAATCTCAATATTTTGTTTTGAAATTTCTTTCCCCCAAAATTCTATTTAATCACTAATAAGTACTTCTTTCCACAAATCACTAAGACACAAACACAATTTGGGAAAGTTCTTTACCTTTTTATAACAAGGATTAGTTTTAGTTTCCAATGGCACGTTCCTCATTACTGTCTGAGCTCACCAGAAGAGCCCTTACCACCTATATTGTATTTATGATCATTAAGGTCATCTCTAAGTTTGAGATTCTCTCTACATCTCTCCTTCATTCTCCCAAGAATTTCTCTTTAAAGTCTTTTCATGGTAGTATAGGCTTTTTCTGGTGTGAACCCCCAAACTGTTTCAGCCTCTCCTAATTACCCAATTTCATAGTTGTCTCTACATTTTTAGGTATTTGTTATAGCAGCACTTCACTTCTCAGCACCAATTTTTAGCTTAGTTCATTTGGGCTGCTATTACAAAAATACTTTAGATTGGACAATTTCCAAAGCACAGAAATTTGTGGCTCACATTTCTGAAGGCTGAGAAGTTCAAGATCAAGGTGCCAGCAGACCACTCCTTTCTATTTTCTTTTTCACTCAACTTCTGTGAATAGTTTCTTTTCTTTCCTTTTTTTTTTTTTTTTTTAAGTGAGAAAGGATTTATTGAGAGGATAGAAAAGTTCCCACAGTGGGAGGGGACCCAAAGGAGTTGCCCTCTTTAGTTTCTGACTTTTCTTGTACGTCTTTGCACAAGGGAGAAGGTACGTGCATATTTTTTTATGTTCTCTTCCTTTGAATATTAGCATACCATACTTTTTTTTTTTTTTTTTGCGCTTTGCTTTTTCACTTAATGCTTGCATTCCCAGCCAAAGTAATATTGCCCCAAAGGGGGCAAAAATTGGTTCTTGAAGGATTAAAAAAACTTAAAAAGAAAATCTTACTCTTTTTAAATACACATAGTACATAAACAACAGAAAGTATATGTGTGATATTGAAATTTCACAAGGGATCAATTAAGAAAAAATGTCTAAAAACCTCCATGCAGAGATCTTTTCCATGTTTTTACAGTTGTATAGTTTTTTGTTTTGGTTGGTTTGGTTCTGGTGGATGCATTAAAATTGATTAGCCACTTACAAATATATAGGTTATTATACATTTATATTAAATATAGGTTATTATATATTTATAATAAGTTATCATAAATAAGTTATTTCTAGTATTTTGCAATTATAAACATTACTTCAATAAATAACCTTGGGCATACATAAAGTTATATTATTGTATGTGTTCTCTAAGGGTAAATACTTAGAAGTGACATTGTTGGGTCAAAAGGTAAGTGCAAATGTAGTTATATAAATACTCCTAATTGACCTTCCAAATATTCATAACAATTTGTCTTCCTGTCAGCAATGTATGAGTGTTATTTTCCCACACCAGGGTCAGTGCAAGGTTTTGTCATAGGTTTTTAAAATTTTTGCTAGAGTGAATCGTAAAAAATGGTATCTCAGCCTATTGCCCAGGCTGGACTCAAACTTCTGGACTAGGCAGTCCTCTTGTCTCAGCCTCCCAAAGTGCTGGGATTACATGTGGGAGCCACTGAGCCTGGCCTTAATATATTTTAATGTGCTTGATTTTTCATAGTGCACTTTAGTATCAAATTAATTGACTTGATAAAATACTGGGTGCTATTTTTATTGTGATCACAATGAATTTTTATATTAACTTAGTGAAAACTGACATCTCTATAATTTTAATTATTCTCTTTGAAAATAGAGGCTATAATGGTTCATGATCTTAAGTCTAGTATTTTTTGGTGTGAAGACTATTTAATAAAAATTTTATATAGGTTTTGTGCATTTTTATGTCAAATTTATTATTAATGTTTAATCTTTGTTTTGCATTGTAAATGTGTTTTTTGCTACCATAATGTCATCTAGCTATTTATTGTGTTTACATATGAAGGTTATTGCTTGTTGCATGTTAATTTTATACCAAATATTTTTCTAAATATTTGTATTTATTTATTATGATTGATCATCTGGAACTTTTCAATATACCATTGTATGTTCACATAGAGATAGATTGACTTTTTCTTACCCATTGATATTTCACTAATTTATTTTTCTTATCTAATTGCTTTGACTAATGTCTCTAGTACAAGACCAATCAGTAAAGTACTGTTTATTGTTATATTAATGGTTGTAAAGTCGACTGCTATAGATACAAGAATCCCTATTCCTTCTCTCTTTCTATTTCCATTTTCCTGGTATACTTTTCTGAATCTTTTTTTTTTTTGAGTGTATTTTCTTTTGTTTAGCACATTATAGAGTCTTGGTTTATAAGTCCAAATAGAAATGTTTTTCTCTTAACTAGACAAATTAAACTTATTCACATTTATTCACATGACAGATATATTTAATCTCAACTTTATTACCATACTTCATAATTATGTTAATGTTGTTGTATTTGTATACTTAGGTTATATATACTCTATCCTATTGATTTATCTTCTTTCTTCAGGGACTTTTGTTATCATAATACAATTTCTGTTTAGTCTGTCTTCTATTTCTACTACTTACTCTTAGATCCTTTTTATCTTTTGTGTTATCTCTGTATCTTCCTTTTTATTATTTTTATTTTCTGTATTATTTTTCTTTACTATCTCATTGCATTTTAATGTGCTTATTTTCTTTTAGTTCTTGAAATTTGTTCTTAATTTTTGAGCTTTTTTCCTAATTCTTTCATTTCTTTCCAGAGTTCAATCCACTCTGTTTTTGATTTTTGCCTTTTAAAATCCATTTTTACTTTTAAATTTCTAATTAAAGAATTTTTTATGTAGCCTAAATGCTTGTTTGAGTGCATATAATTATATTTGGGGTGTTGGTTTAAACACTTTGTCTGCTTCATCATTTTTTAGGGTAAGAAATATATTTTCCTCCATTAATATGTATGACTTTGTTTACTGATTTTTTTCAAAAGTTTTATAAAGATTTCATTTTTTTAATCTGTTCATGTTTATAGTTTAGGGAATTTTACTCTATTTCCAGTGTAAAATCATCCTCTTCTTTCAGTATTGCCTGGTCCAGATATTTTAGAAGACTTTGTTTTTCATTTGCTTTCATGGTAAAGAAAGAATTATGAATCCTCTGATTTTATCAATCTCTTTAGTCTAACAAGACACTACCAATTATCAAAGGACACTTCTTCCTGTTTGTTTTCTTTTTCTTCCCCAAAACCTATCAATGAATTTTTAAGAGTATCTATTTTCAGATAACCCTTTTTATCCATGACCCTTTCACTGACTTTCTATGTAAAATATCTTTCTTGTAGTGTGTGCTCTGAATTGCCCAAACACTTTTTCAGTATCTTTGACTTTAGTGTGTTCATTCAGACCACACTTAGAACTCTTTGTCAGCCATTTTTATCTACCTTCCTGCATTTTTTAAAAGTCTGCCTTTGGTGACCATGGTACATTGAGGTTGGCTGAATGTGAGGCAGAAGTATGAGTAATCATACATTGGGATTTAGTAATTTTATTTTCTTTATTAAGACTTTTTAATCTTTTTTTATTTTTGACATTCTCTGTCTTCAAAGTATGAGAAAGGCATGACTTTTTACAGATTTTATGTCTTTTTTTATATGGGTTAGAAAAAACATGTGGAGATACTTGTTGCTGTCATTGTTCTCAGCTACTCAGAAGTTTGACTTCATGCACTGATTTCTGTTTGATGGTTTGAATATTTAACATGACTTGTTTTCTTGTTATTAAGAGCAGTTTTACTTTCCTTTTTTTAAAAAACCACATTTGTAATACTTTCAGCTTATTTCTCAATACGCTTATTTGTGTTATTTTTTATTTTTTGAATCTTACCAAATTGTTTCTAATTTTTAAAGATTCTTTCATATTTAAATTTTTACTTTCTCATACAACTTTGTTTTTCTTGATAATGTTATTTACTTTTCTAGGATGTCTAATTACCATTTTGTTTTTTATTTTATTGATTCCCCCTGACATTCTATAACCAATCGCAATAGTATTTGGTCATTGTCTTACCTATAACTGTCCTCTCAACTACTTCTCCAGAGAGGAGGATTGTCTTATCTAGCAAGCAAACTTTGGAGAAGGAACTGAAGATATACTAGTTAAATCATTTTTCTCCCCTTTTCTTCAGATCTGATGTATTACAATGATAAGACACTTGAGTAAAGCAATTTTTAGAAGGATATTGGAGAAGAGAGAAGACTTTGAAAACTTCCATTGGAGAATTTCTGCAATATTCCAATAGCAGTACAAGAAGCATCTTTTGAATGTTTAAACAGGTAAAAGGGAGACAGAGAAGGTCAACATAAAAAAAAATATATTTTTGAGTGACATTGAAATACCATTTCATTGTTTCTAGGCAGCATGCCTGCTATGACCTGAATATTTCTGTCTTCCTGGAATTTGTATGTTAAAATTCTAACTCCCAAGGTGATGGAACTAGGATTGGGGGCCTTTGAGAGGTGACTTACATGAGGTCTTCCTCATAAATGGGATTAGTGTCTACCCTTGTGAATGGGATTAGTGCCCTTATAATGATGACAGAGAGTTAGCTAGTCATGGGAGGACACAGCTAGAAGCCACTGTCTAGGAACCAGAAATCTGTTGGCTTTTTTGTCTTTAATTTCCCAGCCTCCAGAACTGTGAGAAATAAACTTCTGCTCTTTATAAGACATCCAGTTTATGGTATTTTGTTATAACAGCCTAAAGAGGCAAAAATGTAAAATAATTTACACTGAAAGAAGCAAATATATAGCATTGAGGGGATGTTATGTAGAGCTATAATAAAATACCCCCAGGTCCTGGTCAGATGTTAGTAAACAGGAAAAATAATTTTTCAATGGGTTTATCAGATTGCAGGAAGGTATAAAGGAGAAGGTATAATTTTTTTTCTGATTAGCAACAGTGCACATTTCAGAAAAATTAATAGCAACTTGAGTTAAAAATCTGCTGAGGGTTACTCTTTTATTGAAATACATATGGGTAATGAATGAGAAAGAAAGGTGTCTCAAATGTCTACAATTTGGGCAAAAGGCAACCATGTCTCAAATGTGCTACTCTCTGAGACAGGGGATAGCGTAGTTTTGTTACTTACTTCAGATACTAAAATATACATTTTGATGAGCATTTTTTTTACCAAATAAGTTTAGAACTATAGCTGATTGATTCTGGAGCATTGGCATAGATTAATTGGAAACCTGATGAGATTGACAGCTGGACAAACCTTTTTTCTGGAACCTAACTTCTTTCACTCTGATATCCTTTTCATCCTGCTTTTTGGCAACTAAGTCCTGCATTACTGAAGCATAATTTTGTTCGTGCCAACATTTTTAGGAACAGTGAATGGGCTTGTCTTAAGATTTTTGACTATGTGATACTCCATTGTCTATATGTACCACTTATGTTGTAAACACTAACTTGTACTCTACAACTCTATAAAAAAAATAAATTATTAAAAATATAAGTAAATAAGCCGGGCTCAGTGGCTCAGTCTGTCATCCCGCGCCTTTGGGAGGCTGAGGTGAATGGAGGGCCTGAGCCCGCGGGTTCGAGACCCGCCTGGGCAGCGAGACCTCATCTCTACAATAAATCAAAAATCAGCCGGGCGTGGTAGCACGCGCCTGTAATTCCGGCTACTTGGAAGGCTGAGGCAGAAGGATCGCTGGAGCCCAGCAGGTGGAGGCTGCGGTCGCCGGGAGCGGCCACTGCACTCCAGTCTGGGTGACAGAGTGAGACTCCAACTCAAAAAAAAAAACAAAAACAACAACAACAACAAAAATATATAAGTAAATAAAATGAGAGGGGACACTCTGTCATGATACTATGGATCCTTTAATTTTCAATATGAAATTCTGAATGAGCAACACCAGAAAGTTTAGATAGCTAACTGCAGCAGTACTAACAGAGTATGTGCAATACAGCCCAAACTAACTCTACTGGAATATCTAGTTGAAAACCCCTGGTCTGACAGTGAGCGGCACGCGTACTGGAAGAAGAAAGAAATTTTGTATTTCCATTTCTAGGACTTTTGAATTCCCATGCCGTGAACATTTAATTTACAAAGTCAAGTAGATTTTATTTCAGATGTTAACTCTTTTGAACTTATAAAATTTGATTTTGTATTTTTGGCATATTAATTTATGCCTGGACATTTGATAATAGGATGAGATTATACATTTGAATCATCTCTATTTTTTTGTCATGCTATTATTTAAAGGTCATCGTCATGTCATGATGGAAACCCTGATGAGATACATGAGACAATGTGACTGGACATAATTTGAGCAAGAAAATAGAATCAAAAATGTCATTTCAGTCTTAAACACAGAGTGATTTTTTTTTAATTGATGTACTGACTTAATCCATTTCAGATCTTTCTGAAAGTTAGATTTCAAATTTTCTTTTATGGGAATTTAGAAAATTGCTAGTATCGAAGTGGTGAACTCAGGAATGTGTCAAAACCGCCGATCTGCTAGTCTCACAGGCCACACAAGTTCATGATAGATCAGAGACCTCATTGTCAGATAAAATGGTTCAACAAATCCAGGGATGTTTGAATATGAGATTTAAAAACTTCCCTTCCCCTGGCTTCTTGAAAGCCCAGCCTATTCGGCCCTAGGATCTCCTGAGCTCTCAGGAATCCACTTGTGACTGTTGAAGCCTTTTTTTAACAGGATTTTAGGCCCAGGGGGGAAAAAAAAGGTCTTACCCATATTTGTACAATTGGTCATAAAAATGTACACTGGATCAGTGCTGTTATCCTGACTACCGGTAGGATACAACTTATCTACAAGTCATCAACATAACCGTACCAAAGCATAACGATTGCAATACCTGTCTAGGTACTTAGCATACTCCGTAAACATGGCCTGCAAAAGGAAAATTGCCAACTCGGGCCACACAGGATAGTGGGCTCTCTCTTGTGTACACGATGAGTGTGCTACACTGATGGCAGTGAAATAGGTTCTATTTGATAAATATTTAGGAAGCCCAAGAAAGGTTTTTATGAGAGGCGTGATCAAGTTTGATTCACACAATAAAATGCTGCTGTTTAAAGGGAGAGCAAAAGAGATTATACTTTGCTATCTCTGCAGCCTCAAAACAGTAGTGTGTACACAGCACTATCTTTGGCTTTTTCAGAAAGAAGACCTGCATATTCTCTTAGATGTTCGAAGCTCAGAGGCATCGAATTTGAGCAGAATCCACAAAATATGAACATTTCCATATTTAATGGCACACAGCAGGAAAGCCCCTTGAGCAAGGAAGTCTTAGAGTTTTGTCAGGGCTCCCAGCAGGAGGGCTCACTGAAAAATCACCAGGGCTGGGTTTGTATCCAAAAAAGAACAGGGCACAGTGCAGTCATAAGCCTTTCTCTGGTCTAAAGTCCAAGCCTGAGAGTCCTGTAGGAGTCCAAATGTGGCGAAATTTGCCACGGGGAGGAAATTAACTGCTAGAATAAACATGCATTATTTGCTTTAGATAGTAATCTTCGACAGCGCACATGAATTAATCTACACAGTGTCAGTACACTGAGATATTTATCTTCAACTTCATATGGAAATGCTTCAGTTCAGCTACTTTCCTTTGCAAGGAAAGCATGGAACATTGTACACTTCCTCATTCCTTTTCAAATTATTTAATAAGTCATAGTATAGATGACAAGCACTGTGCTTACAGTTTTTAAACGGTAAGAGTTTTCCGTCTAAGGTTGCCAGATGGTACTGGGCAAAGAGTTGGTTGTTCCCTAAAGTAATCCTATGTGAATCTTAAATCCAACGTTCTAGAATTAGAAGGTAGTTCTAAAACAAATGGGTGAAATCTCTGTGGGATTAAGGTTTCAGTAGTGTCAAATTCATGTGCATACAGTTGTCATTGGTTAAAGGAATTTAGGAAAATGTGTTTTTGGACTCTATGATTCGAAAAACAATTTGGAACATAGTAAAGAACTGTCATTGCAGCTTCTGGAAGGTTATGAGAGTCAGAGTCCTACTAGTAGTTTTGATTGTACTAATTGTGCTGTCGTGAACATTTAGGAGAAAGATTCTGCAACTTTCTGGACCTTAGTTTTTCTCTCAACTGACATCAAACCTTTTCTTCACTCAGGACCATTTCTGACAGAAACAAATAATTTTTTTGGATTATTTTGGTCCTTTTACTGGCATTAATTTTTTAATAAATTTTCATTTATTTTTAATTGGTATTGAGGAATACTATCTAAGTCTTCGGCCTGATACAATTTCACAAATGAAACACTCTTGGATAATCAGCTATTAGCTCAAGAAAGGGATTTCCAGCATCTCAAAACTGTTTGTACTCTCTTGAGTCATGACCCCGTTGTGAAAATGTTGACCAGAAACTCTGAGAGAACTTGTCAACTATTAACTTCATTGTAGATAAATCTTTCAAAGACTTTCCTCTTGGATCGGTCAAATTCCTCAGGAAAAAAATCCTCCAGTCTCTGTGTGGAGGATAATGTCTTGGGCCTAGGCATGCTGGGAGCCCACATAATTTATCTAGTCCCTTAAAATGCACCTAATGCCCACCTTCAAATATAGACAATAGTCATGAATCCAGAAATGTTTTCATATCACCAAAAAATAAACACACACACAACACACACACAGACACACACACACACACACACGCACACACACTCCCGTGTTGGAATGAAACAATCCCATAAATTTACAAATGGGTAAAGGATCTAAGATTCTAATTGCTTCTTAATCAATCTTTCAAAGAATCTTAATTTTTCTGTATGTATATTTAAAAATAACTTTTCGTTACAAATTAAGAGACCTCAGGATATTTTGTGGTATGATTCTCAAATTTTGCCTTCCAATGTAAGACTCAATTTTCTCAGATTTAATATGCTATTTATCACTTGACAATTGTTTTGCTGGTTCTAATTTTTGTTATTATTGTCTCCATTTTTCTTATTTTTGTATAGATATGTATATATAATTAAGTGACATTCAGTTTCGATCTTTGTATAAAATGTTACCCATTTTCTTAAAATTGTAAGCATCTATCACTATTTTTCAAGAACCAAGAAATAATTTTTCAACAAGTATTAGATAATTCCTCAATTCTATGAAGACTTTCTTAAATTTACTTTATAAATTAGAATTTCAATTAAGTTTCCTCTTAAAAGACTTTATTTTCTGATCCTCTACCATGCACATATCTTTTAGACTTGTTCTATATCTAACCCCTGGGAATGCCTAGGGTTGTTTGTTTTTTGTTTTTTCCCCCTATTTTCTCAATTCAATGACTCCAAATAACTCCTCTTTTTTGAGGGGAGGATTTTTTTTTTTAAATTAAGATAAGAACATCCTCGATCAAGTTCCTAAGAAAGATTTTATAGAATATTGATTCTTTGAGCTTAAGGATATCTGGAGATATATTTATTCTGCTATGTGGCTTGAGAATTCTAGATCAAAAATCTCATTTTATCAAATTTTGAAGGAATTGCCCCACTATTTTCAAAGCAACCATTATGATTCCCTTGCCTTTGTATGTGAATTTTTCCCCTGTACTTATATATGTTTTTTTTCATATTTTTTGTATAAATATTTGATTTCTGCATGTGTCTGTATGTGTTTCCAATGTATTATACTGGACCACTAACACTACCTTCAGTTTCAAAAATTCTTTTCTTAACTCTGGGAAATGTTATTTAATATTATTGACTTGATATTTTACCCAATTAAAAAACTCCAGCTTTTTTTTCTATAACTGCTATTAATGGAAAGTTGATCTTCTTGAATTGATCTTAATGTTCATATTTTTCTAGTTTTACTTTACAGTTCTTTATCTTTATGTGTTATTTTAGGGGAGATATTTGACCCTATTAGCCTTTATATTTAATTGCTATTTTGTTAAGGAAAATTTTGAATTCCAGAGTTTCTTCATATTCTCTAAATGTTTCTTTCTTACTCCTTCTTTTCTTGCTGTGTGGACAATATATTTTCTCTCATTTTTGTGATATATTAAGAGTATGGTTATTGACTTCTATTTCTGGCCTGACGTCTTTACTGTGAGTTTCCTTTGAGGAGAGATTGTTATTTTTCTTATTGAAGGCTTTCTAAAAAAATTGTTTAGTTGTACTTGACTCTTTATTCACGTTTCACGCAAAAAGCACTAAATAGCTGACAGTTCTCTGAGTATGGAGGTGAGGCTTATTAACTTGTGAATTTCACTGTGGAATGGTCAGTTGAATTGACTTATTTTTAAAAAATTATTTTGTTCTTTAAAATGTCAGCGTATGAAGTCTTTTCTCCAGAAAAATCTTTGCATCTCCTACCTGCTTGCTGACTTCTGAAAGTGGGAAAGGAAAGAGGCTTAAGGGTTTCATTTTAGCACATGGATTTTACTTCCCTTTTTTTTTTTTAACCCAGACCTCCACCTTTTCCTCTACTGTGCACAGGATACTGGTTGTGCAACTGGGTGTGGTCCATCTCCTCCCTTTGCAAACTCCCAACACATTCCCTGCTGTCAGTGTGAGCTTGACACTCATCTTTGCCAGGACCTAAGTTTTCAAGCCTTGAGGATCTCAGAATTTCACAAGGGTGAATTGCCTTACTTCTCTCGGCTATTTACTTCTCTGGGCATTTATGCTGTAACTTGCTGTACTCTGCCAGATTACCATTTCTCCGTTTACTGTCTCTCTTCCAAACATGTTATGGTAGCCTTTTCTTCCCTTCTCTCTGTCCTTATGGACTAACGACAACTTTGGTGGCGCTGCATGTTTCATAAACCGCAAGCACTTTGAGGGCATACATCATGTTTTACTTGGTTGTCTTTACCAGCATCTAGGCCAATGTGTGGCGTAAAGTAAGAGTTTAGTGGATCAGTCAGATTTTGAGGGACTGATTACTGAAGTCAGTGTATATTAAACTACAACAGGTTTTGGAATATAAATACTATAGACACAATTTACGATACGATATGATAGAATATCCTTCAGAATCAATTTATGAAATGTTTAAAATGGTCTTTCTGTCCAACTGGAGTGCCTTTTTCTAATCCCTTTCAACAGATCTCCTATTTGTACCTTAAAATGGCGACCCAGTCAACATGGGGTCATCACTTCTAATCTCTGATCTGCAGAGAATTAGTTCCGACTTTATACCGTTTTTGTATATTGCATATATACTTATGATTGAAAACATCAATTTGTAAGTACTTGTTTTTATGTCATTAGGAGCAGAAACTTGATTTTGTCTGTATATTCAGTACAGAATGCAGAATTAGAACTCCACAAATATTTACTAAACTGAAATGAACTGAGTATTTTCTTCCAGGAATTATAGGGATGAACAGAAAACCAGATACTGGTACTGTGGCCAGTGGATTTTAGCCATTTTAACGTAACCACAAAACCCAGGGAATTTGGTTTTGGTTCCCCAAAAGACTTTTGCTGTTGGTTTTATTATACATAAGGAAAAGTGTGTTTTTATACAAAGGGAATGAGAACAGATAGAAAACAAATTGTCCTTTCATAAAGTTTTGAAACATATATCCAAATCAGAATTGGCCCCTTGATTGGATTTACTCTATTAGTTTCAGATTATCCAAAAAGCCATTTGGATGATTGACCATGTGGAAAGCCAGAGTAGATTATCTAGTCAACTTCTTTTAATATCAGTATTTTTCATTAGATACTTCAGCAATTGAGATTCTACAATTTTTCTTAGTGCATTTCTATTCTGAACGTGTGTGTGTGTGTGCATACAAATTAAAATTAGACCCAGGGTCATATGCATTTTATATTTTAGACAAGGAAGGATTTATCATTTCGTGCAAACCAGAAAGATTTTTTTTCCCCTGTACGGTTACCTGATTTTTAGGTTTTCACACTTGCAGTGCGAAGTTACTTTTTATAAAAGAGAGCAACACTCATACCTTGTAGAAAATGTCTTTTGGTTTGGGGATAGGGGAAAAAGGTGAGGTGGTGTGAAGGAAAAATGATTTGTTCTTCTGTCAGCCCTCAAAGAGGTGATTTTTCTCTGGTCTGGTTGGCGATGAGATTTATTTTGATTCAGCACTATGAGCAACAGGCCAAAGTGTGTTGTGTCCTTTCCTTTTCTTCTTCGTTGTACTTTTCTTTAATTTGAAATTAATCAGGTCAAATATTGTCATGCTGCACCTTGTAGGTGATACGAAATAAGAAAGTCAACTTACGGTTATGGTCTACATTACTATGCTTCATGATTATTGATCGGGGCAGTTAGAGTCTTGCTGTTGAATTTTAAATGTGTCCTGATGCACCCAGGCATGTGTGATGATCTAAATACAACTCCAGACATTTTAGCAATTAGAAAAAAAGAAGCAATTGCTCTGAAGCTAGTTGGAAATACAAATTGCTTGTCAAATGAACAGAGGATGTTCTCTTTGCCAGAGAGAGCATGATGGAGAAATCTTAGGGAGGTAAGAGGAAATTCGATAGTTAGCAGTGCTGTTAGATAATTAGCTTTTCTGCATTCTAAAGCCTAAAATTGTTCTATGGTTTTTTAAATAATGCAGGATCATTTAACTGATAACAGTTGCGCTTGAAAATGGTTGACTTCGGTAGAAATATATGTTGGCAAAGTTACTGCGACTGAGTAATATGTTCCTGCAGGTATGCATTTCATATTTATCAGCGTTTCCTAGAACATAATTAATTTTCAGCATAATTAACAATGTGTGTATTGTATTCTCTGTATAAAGATTTCTTACGCCCCACTGATTGAGTAGAAAATAGGACATCTGTTTTAAACATGTCCTATTTTACCTAAACTGAAACAGCAGAAGTGTCTTGTCACTAGAGGGCAGCCATAATCTGTTACAGTCCAAAAAGATCTTCCACATATCCCAGCCCAAGTGCGATGTGAAGGACATGATTTGGAATCAGTGAACTACTTTTCAGTTACGCTTATTTTAGAAAGAGAGCGCAACTGCTCATGTTTAGACAGCTGACTAGAAATGATCTAATGACCTGATTAAAAGACAGAGCAAACAGTTAATTGCAATACTGTTTGTGTAAACTATATGTAAATATATCCTAGTTATCACAGAAAAAAACCTGAGTATAGTCCATATATATGTATAATTGTCTGTGTGTCTGTGTGTGTGTGTATGTGAGTGTGTGTTTGAGTTTTCATGTTCATGGTCTGGCCTTGTCTATGTTTCTGTTTTTTTATTTTTAAGTTGGAGTCTCATTGTCACCCAGGCTGGAGTGCAGTGGCGTGCTCAAGGCCACCACAGCCTCAACCTGCTGGGCTCAGACTTCCAAGTAACTGGAACCACAGGTGCCTGTCACCACACCTGGCTAATTTTTCTTGATTTACTGTAGATAACGAGGCCTCGCCAAGTTGCCCAGTCTGGTCTCGATCCCCTGGGCTCAGGCAATCCTCTTACCTCCACCTCCCAAAGTGCTAGGATGACAAACATGAGTCCTGAACCCAGCATTCGTCTATGTTTCCATTGGTTTGCTGTTGTTACCAGGGAATCAAAATTCCAAGCAAAGAAAAAGAAATCTCTGAACAAATAACTATGGAATGTTTATGAGGCTGTTCATTTCTTCAAAACATAGCTGGCTTAAAATGCATGTTGATCTACTAGAAGGACCTGGAAATCAAAAACAAATGAACACTTCCTAGCAACAGATGTTACTGGGATTTTGGAACTGGAGTAAATGTACTTTATGCCAACCTAAAAAAAAAAAAAAAAAAAAAAAAAGGATCACTGCCAAGTGAGCCTTACACATAGTAGAGTTAAAGTCTCTTGATTTTAAAGAGCTCTCCATGCCCAGCCAATCTGAATTAAAGCTAAATGACTGTTTGTATTACATAGATGTTTCTAGCTTCCTTTCCCTTGGAGTCACCTACTCACCTATTTACAAATCATTTGAGTCCAGTAGAGGTCAGTGATGAGCACACATTGCAGTCCATGCTATTCACTGTCTGTTTCTGAAAGTATACTTGATACAGGTGATCTGTACCATCTAATGTAGAAGATACTAGAAAAGTTCTAGCTATGTAGTGGATGGACGTTTCTTGCTAAAGAAGCATGTTTTCATCCTTTGCCTTGTTCCACAGCAAATTCTGCAGCCATTGTCATTCTTGTTCCAAGAAGGCCCAGTAAAAAGACTATTGAGAGATTGATAAACTATTTGTAAAACATTTTTTTAAAAAACCTTTAAATGCATGCCTTATTAATACTGTGTCTCATGGCTGCAGTGAGATCAGTTTCCTTGAAGGAATGAGTCGATGAGGAATGAATAAAGACATGGGCTTAATATCACCTTCATGTCAAGATTTTTGAGAAAATATATATGACAGAGTAAATACACTGCCTTCCTTTACTTCAGATGTGCGTCGCTTTTTCTGTGCTTTATAGTTTAAAAGCAGTATAGAGTTATTAGGAGCACTTTATGAGTTCATATTTATTGCAATCGACATTCACAAAGAATACAACTACATTCATGTGAAGGTTCACAAAGTTCTAAAGAGTTGGCAATCATTACTCTTATGAATCCGAGTTAAATTTCAAATATCTATGAACAACAAAAGTAGTGTTCTTGTCATGACCTGACTAGGGGAGTTTGTTGCTTTGCTGCACTTGAAAATTTTGAACTTTACAACCACTTTGTAAAATGTATCAGACAGAAGAATAATGGGGTTAAAAAGTTGTAAAAGGGTATTTATTTTGCTAAGCCAAAATTTTAATTCATTCCATGTATTTGCAGTGTCCAGAAAGAGTTTGGGTATACATTACTTTTATATGCTTGCCTTCAAGTTAAACATGCCAAAGCCCAAGAACAATTAAATTTATTTAATGACCCCCGAATGATAGTACAGTTTAAATGGAAAAGAATTCTTGATTTGATGTTAAAAAACCCAACTTCTAGTCTTGGTGTATGACCTTAAAGTAGATGCTCACTCTCAATCTCATTTCTTTGTCTATTAAATGAGGCAGGTTAGACTGGATGATTTTGTAGGTTTATTTCTGCTCTCATCGTTAGACTTCTCCTTGGCACCCATTTTGATTACACTTTGTACATAGTCATTTGTATACTTGTCAAATCCCCTCTTGAAGAGCATAAGCTCTATCCTTGAAAGCAAGAAACGCTTCAGTTGTCACACAGTAGATAGCAAAGGAACCAGCACAT
Source organism: Carlito syrichta (assembly GCF_000164805.1). Taxonomy (NCBI): domain Eukaryota; kingdom Metazoa; phylum Chordata; class Mammalia; order Primates; family Tarsiidae; genus Carlito; species Carlito syrichta. The sequence continues at coordinate 36,161 of NW_007255413.1, read as the reverse complement.
AACGGATGGGAGAGCAGTAAACATTTGCGGAAATCAAAGTGGGTCACGGGGTATTGTCTTAATCTCAAGACAGACTACATTTCTCTGTTTCCTACAATTACCTATCAACACAGCACTGAAACAAATACACTGTGGTGACTACCATGTTTCTATTTCATCAGTGTTAAAATGAAAGATAGCCAGTAGCAGAATGTGCAGTCACTTAGGATATCAGAGCTTTTAAAAAAAAGTGTATGTAGAACCTGATTGAAAAGTTACACTTTCTATTTTGCGAGGTTTTTAAGTCACCAAAGATTCAAATATACTTTTGTTTAAGGTGTTAAATTCTATCACAGCCTGGAAGAGTGGAACTCTGTTCTATAGCTTTCTATTTTGCAAATGTATATGATGCTTGCTGAATATTTTAATTTTTGTAATAGATTTAGCTCCACCCAGTAATGTCAGCACATGTGAATCGATCATTTAACCTTTGAGTTTATGCGAAGTAACACCACCTAGGATATTTCATACATCCCCTCTTTGTGTAAGTCTGAAAAATAGCATATATATATGGAAAACAAACATGCCCATATATCCAGGTCCTGCCTAGCATTTCTTCTGAAAGCATTAAATTTAGTAAGTTATTTTATATATAATGAAAGGGATGTCTCATATCTTGTTGCATTGCATCTTCGTGGGTTAGTTTCAGACTAACTCATAGATTGAAAAGAATAGTTAAAATAAAACAAAAGCCAAAAGTTGAAGTTGCTCTAATCCCTATACAAGTCCAAATAAAAAGCTTATTATTTGAGACTACAATAAACAAACTGGAAAGGGCATGTAGGAACGCGAAGGATGGATTCTAAATCTTAATTTACTGCTATTTTTCTTGAACGCCTGCGGTGTTTATGCAAAGGAATGAAGATTAGACTTTCAGCTTTCACTTCATTGTGTGTAAACGGATAACAAAAGCACCACACACGCGAGCCTTGAAATCATAAATATCTGTCTGAGAAGATGACCTTCCCAGAGCCAGTTTCCTTTCCCTGAAACTCTTTGCTGCTCTGGCCATAAGGTTTAAGAAACTGCTCAAGATTCTGACAACCAACCACAGTGGCCCATCTGTCTGCTAAACCATCCCCAATACCCTCTTTCGTGTTATTTTTGCCGTATTTATCATGACACTATCAAGGCCTTTTCATAACTCTTAGAGTATTCACATGTGGGACATAGGGGACTGTCCCTCGTCTGCCCCTTATGTGATGTGGTTGGTTAGCTTGTCCTGGAGTAAGCTTCTGTTCCCTGGAGATAACCACCTGATAAGACCCTGCTGGGTCCTGTCTCAGAGGAGAGAACAAATCTGTGTAGTCTTCAATTGCTTGGACCAGGGGTTAAATGCTGAAGCGACCCTGGCACCTGGAGAGACTGTATCCCTGACCTTCAAGCTGCTGGGCCTCTGAATGATTGCTGAGCTGCTGGAGGTGTCACAGAGAGACTCGGTAGAGATGAGAATTTTTAATGATGTATGAAACTTTGCTTAGTACTGAGAACTCCACTTTTGGGTTATAGGACGTTTTAGAAATCATTGCAATACGGAACTTATGCTAACTGCTTTGTAGACACATATGCACAATAATGTTTATTATTACCAAGATTTGCAATGTGCACGGGTGCTCACGTGCATTCTGTTTCCAGTGAAATTCAAGTGTCGAGCGTTATACTGACAGATATCATCATTGCCATCATCACAATCATAGCTAACATTTATCTAGCATGTACCATGTGTCAGTTACGCTGCTAAGAATCTTCTATATGTTTCCTCCTGTAATTCTCACTCTAACTCTATATTATTCAATCCACCTTACAAGTCCTAAATGTTGTAACTAATATTATTCCCATTACACAGGTGAGGAAAACTATACCCAGGGAAGTTAAAATCTAACCCAAAGCACATGAATGATGATTGGCAGGGAACAATTTCAAACCATTGCTGTCTTTATAAACCTGTACTCCAAAGTATAACTGAGCCGTAGTGTGCATCCACGAATATTTCCTGAGCTACTATTGGGTGCAAATCAGGGACAGAAAGGACGTAATTAACCTGAGAGGTGAATTTTCAGGACCAGGTTATAAGGGTTAAGGAGACTGTTAGGGTCTCCAACACAATGGTACAAGTAGCTGTTATTCTTAGGACATGCCATACAAAGCAGATGCTTAATAAATACAGTGGAACAAAAATGGCACTGGGGCTTCTTATTAAAAGACAACATGCAATCGCTAGCATTCACATATCTGAAACTGTTAAGAAGAGATTCATCACAAGATACACTGTGTGTTCCACTTGTGGCGAATGGTGCACCATGAAGCCTAAAAGCAGCAACACAGAGCCAGGTAGCTGGAGTCCCAGTCTTGTGGCAACCACTTACCAGTTGCAAGACTACGGCCAAAGTATAGTGATTTGTTTTAAGTGTTAGGGATGATAATAATCTTACCACACAGGGTAATTGTTAGGATTAAATGAAAGATTTCATAAGGTAGATTTAAAGAATACTTGACAGAAACATTGCAGTCCCTCTGTAAACTTTAGCTACTGTTATGCTTATTTTCAGTTATATTCAAATCTTGGATGAAAAGTGTCATTAAAATTCACTCAGCCCAAACTAACACTCAATATTAGAGCACCGACTACAAAATTACAAATGTGTGGCCTTGCTAGAGAAGAAGACAATTCACTACTTCATAAAACACCTTTTTCTTTTCCATTTCAGGACATTTCTACCTGCTAAATTCCTTAAATATAGTGAGTTAAAATTGGTCTCTGTAATTTCTATCCATTACTTGGGAGCTTCACAGACTACATTAATTTTCTCATTAAAGACAGATTTCAAATATTCAGAAACCTCTGAATTATTTGTGTATATTTTCTCTTCTCATTTAAGGAGACACATACCCATTTATTAAACTATTTTTATTCTTTCAGTGTGTTTTAGTTTGAAGGTGCCAGTCCTAAAATGTGGTACAGAGGATGACAGGCATTATTCCAGGGAAATCGGCTTTCTGAGGAGAAGTGAAATCTGTGCCATTCACATTCTAGATACTAATATCAATATAATCTAAAAATGTATTGCATATTAATGACTGGGCAGAAATTAAGTCAGTTGAAACTCCTGAACATTTTCCACTGAGGTGTTTGTGAACCTCTGTATATACTTTCATCGACTCCTGTTTTATTTTTTGTTGTTTTTTCATTCAAACTTGCCAAGATATTTTTGCCTTGCTATTCTATCAGAGCATTAGCTTCTTCTCTTTCTTACCTAGTTATTTAATTAGTTTGTTTTTATCTTTTCAATATAAGAACTTAAAAACTGAGAACTAATAGAAACTTGATGTACACATTTAGAAATGCTTTTATGGGTGGATATCCATTCATTAACCCCAAATATCTAATTGCCATAATTAAATCAGCTCTGGTTCTTCCCAAGCACAAAACTTTAAAATGAATCTATATTTTGACTCACAGTCTAATTTCTAGGCATTCACCTTGCAAAAATAAAAAAGCAAATGTATAAATATATATATATATACATAAGAGTACTCATTTTAGGAATTTTGTACAATAGAGTTGCATATTTGGTGGAACTTAGGTTAGTACACGTATAAGTGAAAATCTCTTAAATAATAGGAACCTTCTCAGCACAGCAAGATGCTTACTCTGTGATAATTTCAAGAGAAATAGATTAACGAAGAGAAAAGCAGATTTGGTTCTCCTAGGGCATTCTTATTTTTAAGTATAATTTCCTTGGTCAATCAGGTCCAATTGAAAAGGCCCACATTATGCACATAATAATCTCTTCCCCTTCTCTTTTTTCTTGCATAATGATAAAATATGGTGTGTTCCTCTCTAAGGAATATCATGCAACTTTTTAAACAGCTTTACATGCATTTGTGTGTCAACTTTGACGCACGCACACACACAGTTGGTTGGTTACCCATCAGTTACAGGGATTGGTACATGATGAAGAGAGGGAAGGATAAGACTATTAGATTATACCCTTTGAACTTATATCATATTTGAATTTTTATGATGAAAATGTGTTACTGTAAAAATACCACATATAACTTTTAGGAATCAAGAATATTAATGATATCTTAAGAATCTCTCATGATTCTCCAAACATTTAGGGAAATATTGGGTTGCACAATAACAATTATATTAATTCAGCAAACATCAACATTTGGCCTGCAGGATTTGAATACAGATAAACATTGATCATTTCGAGAAATAAGCTATCTCATCAGGAAGTCAGAAAGGTGCAGAATTTATTCTACTTTGAAACCTGTAGCAGGTTATAAAGTAGAGTTATCATTAGCCTGGGCCTTGACGGATTCAAGTGAATCAGAGGACCTGGAACAGATATTTTAGGCAGAAGGGATAGCATGTTGCCAGGCAAGGAAGCAGATGTAAGCATGGCCAACCAAATAATAGTCCATTTTGGCTAAGGAGTAGGCTAGATGGAATGAGAGACCAAGGAATGAGAGATGGTGTTGAATTGGCAACCTGACACTGCAACAAGGACGCTTGATGCAGCGTTCTAAGAAACGTATTCTATAGAAAACGGAGACATACAGGAGGATGTTTAGGTAAGAGAGTAGCATGGTCATGGATGTGTTTTTTTGGAAAGGTCGTTGTGTAGCAGTATGGAAGGAATGTCAGTGAAGCAAAGCTGGATCTGGATTTAATAGAAGTCTGTTAAAACAATCCATTGGAGAGATGGTACGTGCCTGGGCTGGAGAGTGACCGCGGAGATGGCGAGGAACAGGGAAATTCATGTGATGAGTCAGAGTCCAGCTACAAGTCATTTCAGTCCTTGGGGATGTGATCAATCCAGGCCTGGTAATGTGAGCTCATTTCAGTAGCTAAGTGCTCTCTTACTATCTCCTCACTTATCCAGGGATTGGATTTCCTTGTTTGTCCTACCCTCTTTGAGTTTGAAGATCATCTTTTTCCTGATTGAGAAAACAGAAGCAAAATAGGAGTTTAGTCCTTCCAATGTCATCTGCTAATATTACACCATCTGGTCCAGGAAGCTGGCCTATCCCTTGCTCAGTCTTTCTTAGAAATTATATGTAAATTGTCTTTAGTGCTTTGCAAAAGCCTTGGCTCACTCTGTGGCTTAGCCTTTTTTTGATACTCTTTCTGCAGGTTCCTGCCATTCTTTCGAGGTTGCCCTTGGTGATGTGTCTCTCCTCTTGGGTTTCATTTTCCTAGAGATTCCAGGAACAGAAATATCCATTCTCAGTTGGCGGTAAATGTCTGAGGCCCAAATTTTCAGTGTCTCTCATTGTAAGAGAATATTAAATACATATTCCGTTCTTTTCTTTTGTCACTGTACATGTAGAGTGACAGTGTTAATACCAACATATATTTAACCGTATTTTCTATGTTTGAGTTCTTTCCTTTACAATTCAGTATGTGCTTCACATATGTTCTGTCTGTTGCTTTCATATCCTCATTCTTTTCTTTTTATTTTCTCAGCTCTGGTCTTCTCTGCTTTATGTAGCTCTCTTTTCTACTAGGACTTTCTTGCTATCAATTTCTATCTTAATTGATCCACCTTCTTCTGGATAGTCCAGTCTCCTTCCTGTCTTTTCTCTCTTTCCCAGGTTACATATTTTTAACCACACTAACACTAATTTCTCTGATATCTCAAAGCCATGAACGCAGGACACAGTCACGTATGCATTTTTTTCAATCACATTTTAGAAATCTGTTCATTTATTTTAATGCACTTCAAACTGTGTTTCTTTGTTTCCTCAGGACAGCAAATTTTGTAGCTATTAAAATCAAAGCATTTACCTGTTGTTCCTCATAATTATGCCATAAATGGGAAAGCATTGTAATTTAGTGGAAATAACCTCTGTGTAGGAGTAAAAAGAAATGGAAATTGCTACTTTTTCAGGTGTACAATTGCTTTGTTTAAATCACAGTTTTCCTAAGTATCACTTTCCTTCTTATATATAAAATGACAATGGTGATATTTTTAAAGGTAAATCACAAACTTGTATTATGCAAAGGCATACATAATAACTATTTATAAACTATAAATTATTATACAGATATAAATCTGTGTTTATAAAATTAAGCTCAAACAATTTGTTTGAGGCTGCTTTTGTACATAATTCCCTACGTAAAATTTAGGGAAACTAATAAATGAGGATTGTTTGTTCATGTGATTTTTTTTTTTACCTGATGCTATGAAACCAGAGTTGCTAACCTTCTCTGATATTTTTTTCCTTTGAGATTATTACTGAAGTTAATAAAATACAATTATTTTAATTTTTTCCACCTACTGATGGAAAAGCATACTTAAATTACAGAATGACCTGGTTTAACATTTTATCTTCAGAGACAAACATCTTCTATTGGGAAAAAATACAAATATAAACTATCTTTGCAGTGAGACTTGGTGAAAATCACTAAGGTTATTGCAAATACTGTTTTCACAGGCTACAGATTTGATTTTAATACTGCTAAGTAGCCTTTATATCAAGCGTATGGAATTATCTTTTAGAGAGCAGGGCCCTTGTAGTACAGGCTAGCCCCACTCAGTAAGTGTTCTAGGAATCCATCAGCATCAGTGTACCAGCTAGCATTATTGTGAGAGACTGTGTTCAGTTCCAGTGAATTTTTTTTTTAGATTCTTTCACCATGTTTACTTGCTCATTTTTTGAAGGGTAATTTACACAAACAACCTGCTCACACCTCGTTGAGTGTTCAGCAGTTTTTGACAAAAAATGTCATGACCCCCATACCCCACTCTCCCTATTCACCCAATCTTGTCCTGAGTAACTTTTCTTTGTTGATTTCCCCAGATGAAAAAAGTTCTCAAAGGGAAATATTTTGCTGATGTGGAAGAAGTGAAACCAAAGACGGCAGAAGCACTAAGAGGCATCAAACTTGACAAGTTCAAAAACTGTTTTGAGCAGTGGAAAAAGCATCTCGATAGGCGTATTGCATCCCATGGAGAGTACTTTGAAGGTGACTGAAGTTTAAACATGTAAGAATAAATACGCAATTGTTTATCAATAAATTCCAGGTTTTCTCGGCTCCCTGATTGTGCCTTCATACTGATGATACTAGCAATTGTTCACAATTTCAATACCTGAAAATACAGAATGAAACATACTCTGTGGGGTCTTGATGAGTCCCAGATCTATTCACTTTGACACTTTACATCTTAGTGTTAAAGAAAGGATTAAAGAAGAGATTCATATATGAAATCCATTTGGGGATTGAGAAATTCAAAGAGAATGATAGGAACATCTTGAAAAAATAATTGGGTCCTTTTTGATGAAACTTTCTGAGACCTGTGGTAGCATTAGTGGCAATTACCATGCTTCTCCTGAGGTTAAGCATGAGATCAAGATTCAAACTGCAGCAGAAAGCGTGGAAGGGTATCAAATGACGACCTCGTGTGTTCTGCCCGTATGGGACGGGCATAGGTTTCTCTGCTTTTTCAGTGCATTTTAAGTGAAAGTAAGTTCCAAAGTGCTATTGACCCTATTAGAAAAGAAACAGTAAAGCTCTCACACTGTATGAAGAAAAGACGGGCAGAGTAAAATGAGTCAGCCTTGTAAGCAGAAGATCAGCTCCTCTGATGAACTAGAGGGCATCGATATAAGTCACGGGGAAATACTGTCAAACCGAATTGTTGCAATTGCACCAGAAATGGTCCCCGTTTGCTGAAGACTGCATGTTTCCAGGAGGATGCTGGTTGTGTTTCTCCCTCTTTGCTTTAACCAGCACTGGACATGGTTAGAAACCAAATTCAATTTGCAGCTCAGTCCAGTATCTTTTATTTCCTCTCTTGTGTTTCCTTCATTGCAAAAGTTCTCCTTTTAAGCTAAAGAAATCCAGGTAGACCAGATGAACACCCAAGCCGAACCTCCCTCTGCTTAAACCACATGGAGCTAAGCTCTAGACAGATTCCCTGATTTTCTGATTTCAAGTGATTGTTGACAAACTTTACATTTGTAACATAGAATGTGTACTGATACGCCATAGATTGTCAAAGCAACGTTAATTTGATATCACATCATTGTGTACATTTCTCTAACTTTTAAAATGATCAGCAATATAGCTGTAACATTATAGTTGTTACAGATTTAAATTGGACTCTGTGTCTGTAACTGATTGACAAGATCAATAATTTGAAGATCAAATAAGAACAGCAGTTTGGCGGGTTTTTTTTTCTTTCTTTCTTTAATCGGGGCCTCTTTGTTTTATACGTATGCCTACAGCTAGATCCTGTTTTCTGTCTGTAGACAGTGATCCCTGCTGTGCACTGTTGAGAAAATGAGAAGACAAAATGGAGAATCAATTTAAAAAATAAAGCTTTAGTTGACAAAGCTTTATAGTAGATCAATGGAATCTCGCTAGTTAAGATATCTTTAGAGACTGAGATAAGATTTTATAATCACAGTAAATACTTATACATTTTTATGTCTTCCTCATTTTGGATTTCAGTATTTGGAGGAAATCTTTATAATTATTCAAAAATATATCTTATGACTTTTGAATAAGTATTTCCTTTGTTGTACAACACATAACCTATTTCATAAAGTGATAATTCAAAGATAGTCTAACTCAATAAACATCCTACATATTTATTTGGAATACACCCACTTAAAAATTAACCTTTCTTATTAAGAGTTGAAAAAAAGTAGGTGTGCAGTTTCAAGATGGACATAATTGTTTTATTTTACTACTTAGTACTTAAGGGGATTACTTACTTTACAGTTTTACTTTTATCACCTATTTAAGCAAGTTTCCCCATAAACACAGTGTATGTAAGACTGATATAAGACATGAACATTTGTTTAATAGGCAGATCCATAGATTTGATATTTATTTAATTACATTTCACTAAGTTTGCATACCAGGAGTAGTTAGTTGTTGAAAATTCCTAATAGCATTCAGCGAAATAGTGTTTAAACTATTTTAGCATACCTTTGTTTTTTAAAAAAATAAACAAATATTAATGAACATCCTGCTAAATGGCTCTTGTTCACATGAAGAAAATATCTAAGCAATGTTGCTTACATAGAAAGCATAGAAGTAAATTATGTAGAAATTAATTTAAAGCCCGCAGCTAGTTCACAAAATAAATAATATCATCCATACTGTTTACTCAGTTTTGACCTACATATGCTGAAGGCTGAGATCCTTGCTTTAAAAATTGGACTATTTTTACTAAGTCAACATTATTTTTAGATTAAATAATAGCTATTATGTTTAGAGATGAGTAATTCTGGAGCAGAGCTATTCACAACTCCAGCAGTAACCATGGAACCTTGAAACATTCTGATTGCCAAATCCAGTGACACTTAAACTTGAATATTCTGAATACACTCAAGTATCCACTCATTCCAAATTGAATTACATGGCATATATGAATTTTCACATAGTAATTCATTATTAAAATGCAGTTTCTGAACTTGAGCAAATATGGAATATATACATACTCACCAAACATACCTACATATATTTATCTAAACAAATCAACTATTGTATGCCACATAGCATAGAGAAACCATTCTCACCACAATACTTGAGTGTGATAATTATTATGTTATTTATTTAGTCTTAAAGACACCATTTCTTTTTTTAGGTTAAAATACACTGTTACATAGTAGACTGTGATTATTGAAAATACTACAAAATACTTGCCAGGCTCGGTGGCTCAGCCTGTACTCCCGCGCCTTTGGGAGGTCAAGGTGAGGGGATTGCCTGAGCCCGCGGGTTCGAGACCCACCTGGGCAGCGAGACCTCATCTCTATAATAAATCAAAAAATCAGCCGGGCGTGGTAGGGCATGCCTGTAATTCCGGCTACTCGGAAGACTGAGGCGGAAGGATCGCCGGAGCCCAGCAGGTGGAGGCTGCGGTGGCCGGCAGCAGCCACTGCACTCCAGTCTGGGCGACAGAGTGAGACTCCGACTCAAAAAACAAAAAACAAAAAATGTTACAATATAATTAGTAAATTTTTTACGACTTATTGAATTTGGCACTTTCAAATTTCACATAAATGTGCTGAAATGTATTATGTACAGACAGCCACTTCATCTCGACTTTAGAGTTACTCTCACAATGTTTTACTTCTTGCAGTTCTCACATTGAGGGTTTTACATTGAAAAATTCTCACATTGAGGGTTTTACATTGAAAAATTCTCACATTGAGGGTTTTACATTGAAAAATTCTGTGGTATTTGTGTCATTCAAAAATATTTACTCTGTATTAAAATATTAAACCTTGGAGGACTCATTGAAGGATTTGTTGATTCAGTGTAAAAAAGGTTTGGCCTGTCAAGTGTATTAAATTTCATATTAGTCTACTAATAATGGGTGAGGGCAGTAATAGGTGAGCATTTGTATTATTACATACAACACCAGATCGCTTTATCAATGATAAAACTTTACCTTAAATTTAAAGTTCTATCATATCTTTGATACTTTTAGATATAGAAAAGGCTGTTAATATTTTTTATCTTATCTATTTTACTATTTAATTTTACTAAATTACAAACTAAGACCTACAAGATTTTAACGGATTAGTCCCAGGTCATCGAGGGAGTAGAAGATAAAACTAGAATTAGAGATTATTTCAATTGACTTCTAGATTTTTCCCAGGACACCAGGCTGCCTTCGAAATCAAGATGAAAAAATTCTGCATCTCCAGAAGAAACAAACCATGAAAATCCCAATCTAGAGCCATCTTCCAAAATGAATGTTTTTAAGCTTACAATTTGGCAATATTTTGAAAATAAAAATCCTTCAGAAATGGTATCATAGGCTCTCAGGTCAATGAACAAATATGAATTTGCAGAATAGAATGATTAAAATATCATTGTGTAGTACAATGAACACAGGCAGTAATCTAGTAATTTTTCAGTGATATCGTACATGAAATTAGCTTTTATGAGATGGCAATGAAGATAAATAACTGTTGCTGTTCACAGAATAATATATTCTATGATGTGAGGGGAGGGGAAAAAAGCATGATACCTTACATCGTCCAACCCTGAAGCTCTATTAATCCTACTTCCCGAACACAGAACAGGTGTGTGTGAGAGAAGCATGGGAAAATGGTACTGAAAAGAACTCTCTGATCTCTCCTACTTTTCTTTTACAGGTAAAAGTGACAGCCTCATAAGACGACAGATGAAAACAATACATTAGAGGTGAATTCTTGTGCATCAAAGTCCGTGACAATTAAGTTCACAAACTCCTTCTAGAAAACGTGCTCCCTACCTCATTGCTGGATACCACTAGGGTCCCCTTTGAAACACTGCCCTTGAGAAGCTATGAATTGACACCAACACCGGGTCCACGTGTCAAAACAGCTTTAGAACGCTTTTTCTGGAATGCCCATTCGAGCTGTTGTCGTGTTACCCTTGATGTCCTGAATATCACCAAATGTCCTCCTTTCAATATTTCCTGTATCTTCGGATCAGGAAAGAAGTCATCAGGGACCAGATCAGGTGAGTAGGGAGGGTGACCCAATACAGCTGTTTGTCCAGTGCTGCCAACGTAAGCGCAAGGTGGCGAGTTCGCGAACTTCGTTGTCAGATCTCAACAATGAATGATGACAGCTCTGATGGCAGAAGAATAATGAATTCTCTCTCTTCGCTCTCCACCCACCCCATCACACCCTTCCCCTCTCTTTCTCTCTCTCTTCCTTTTCTGGAATTGGGACAACCTCCTTCTCTTGTCCTTGAAAGTTGAGATATACTTCTTCTCCTCCCCTTGAAAATCAGAACTCCAGATTCTTTAACATTTGAACTCTGACAGTTGCACCAGCAGCCCCCTGGTCTGTCAGGACTTTAGCTTTAGACTGAGGGTTACACCATCAGTTTCTCTGGTTCTGAGACTTTAGTTTAGGACTTGGACTGAGCCACAATCCCAGCTTCCCTGTTTCGTCAATTTGCACACAACCTGTTATGGGACATCTCTGACCCTATAATTGCATGAATTGATTCCTCTAATAAATTCTCTCTCTCTCTCTCTCTCTCTCTCCTATTGGTTTTGTGTGGTGTGTCTGGATAACCCGTCTAGTACAGACAGGTAGACAAAAAAACTAGACACTGCTTGATGACACCAAGTAAGGGGTTTTACGTGTTAGTAATTATTATTTTGATCTAATTAGCTCTCATGAAAACATTTTGTCTATGTCTCTTTCTTTTTTTTTTTTTTGAGTTGGAGTCTCACTCGGCCGCCCAGACTGGAGTGCAGTGGCCGCTCCCGGCCACCGCAGCCTCCACCTGCTGGGCTCCGGCGATCCTTCCGCCTCAGCCTTCCGAGTAGCCGGAATTACAGGCATGTGCTACCTGTAATTTGATTTATTGTAGAGATGAGGTCTCCCGAAGTTGCCCGGGCGGGTCTCGAACCCGCGGGCTCAGGCAATTCACTCACCTCAGCCTCCCAAAGACGTGGGATTACAGGCTGAGCCACCAAGCTCGGCTTGTCTCTTTCTTTATTCAAACTGCTTCGGCATTTTTTGGGTCCTCAATGCCTTTTGCTTTGATTACTGCCAAAAATATACAATATTTTCTTTTTTTAGTCTCCTTCATCAAATACAGTCTCTTTCAATAATTCCTCAGCTCAAATATATTCATAACCCATTTCTCTGCCTAACAAAATAAAATATCAATCTATGTGTTTGTCTTTGAGTCTTTTGCACTCTAGCGCTCTACAAGAATTTCTGATTTTCTTCTCTACTCACTTTCTATGCTTTGAACCCCAGCCTGACTGCATTAATTTCTGTTACCCCTACATATGCCATGCAGTCCGTGCCGTGCTTATGCCAGAATTCTGCACAAATGGTTCCCCTTCATATTCAAATATGTTCCTATTGCTCCAGGCTTGAGGCATATTATTTTGTGTATGCTTTTGTAGATAATCCCACCCTCCTCAGGAATTATAGACTTTCTTGAACAAACGTGTCATTATATTTGAACAGTTTTGTAGCACTTCTGTCTCCAGTAAGTTTTATGCCATTTCAAGCTAATATATATCAATTTTATATATATATATATCACACACACACACACACACACACATATACATATACACATGTATGTGTATATATGTATAAAATCAAGCTAATCTCTATTATGGAGCTAATATACATATTATCAAGCTAATATATATTTCATATCATATATTACCGAAGATAGTGCCTGGGATATATTTTGATGCTGTAAAGTGATTTTCAAATGACTATTATGAAATAATATGTGAAAAATAAAATAGTTGCTAGTTAATCTGTGTCACTTTACAATGGAGGCAATGTTCATTAATTAAAAAGAAAAAGAAACATGATTCTAACCAATCTTCTGTGGCAAAAAGTCTTCCTTTAACATTCCTTATATGATCTGTCAGGATAAACAAAACTAATCTATGGTGACAAATACCTTCATTAGCCCAGTGGCTTAATGCATAAAGCTTCGCATCTTGTTTACACAAAGCCCTCTGTATGGCGCATGGCTCTCCAGGGTAGTTGTCATTCCTGCTATGACAGCAATTCGGTAATTCAGTCTGCTTCCATGCTTGGCACCAAAGAAGAAGAAAATAATGGGAAAGGTATGTGAAGACTTGTCATGACTTTACTCATAATTATTTATTACTCACATCTCATCGGCTGGGGAACTTCACCAGAAAGACATTGGATGGTAGTCTTTTGTGTGCCCAGAAAGGGAAGGAAGACTTAATATGATGAGAACTACCTCGCTGAAAGACACCACTATCCATTGACTTGGAGAAATTAGGAACCTTAATATTGTCATCTGCTTTACCACCCATCATTCTCAAACTATCACTAATCCAATTTTACTTTTAACTTGTAATTATTTCTCAGGCATCTTTTATTCATCTCCATTAAGGTCAATCAGGTAAAAGATAAAATATATTTTAAATTTGGTTAATGACATAATCTCATCATTGATTATTCTAGTTGCTGTGGCTGCACAAAACAGCCCAAATCCTCGTACTATAAAACAACAATTTTATGACTTTGTGATTCTCACATATTCTATAGGTCGGGAATTCAGATGGAGATACATAGGAATGACATTTCTCTGCTCAAAGATACCTGATTCTATGACTTGGAAGAATCAAATAGTGGGGAAGAAGGGAAAATTTAAGTGGCTGGAGGTGCTTTGAATGGCTGGGGGGATAAAGTAACTTGAGCTGGATGATTCATGTTCAAGATGGCTTCTTCACTTACTTGAACAGAGATAACAGGAAGCCTGGGCTCAGTGGATATTGTCAAACAGAATAACTTTATATGATGACGTGGGTTCCAAAGAGAAACATCTGGAAAGCAAACATTTCAAGAGATCAAGACAGAAACTTCAAAGCTTTGTTTGACGTAGCCTTGGAAGTCATGCAACATTAATTTTGCTATAAATTAATTTTACTATAAATGAATCACTAAGATCAGCCCAATCTTAAGATGAGGGGAATTGGGTTCTATCTCTTGATGTGGGAGTGACGCGCTCACATTTCAGAAGCAGTACAAATAGAGTCATGCTGTTGAAGCCAGTTTCATCAGCTTTCCACCCAAGTATCACTGTCTCGGAAAGCCACATCTCTTTAACTCATAGTACCATATGATGCTCTGTCTAGTGTTTCTCAGGGTACCAATTTTAATGTGTTTATTATTAATTCTACAATATCTCTCTTCACCAATAAGCTTCAAGCTCATAGTAAGCAGAAACTAAGTCCACGTCACCAGATATTTACCCTGGATTGTGTTATATCAATTTGTCTACGGTTGGTAACCACAGAGGCAAAAGCTACACGAATGCTATAGGTTCCCCAGACCAGTTTCTATATGTGTCTCCCCAAGTTTTCTCTTTGTGATTGCACTTTCAAAGCTCAGTTTCTTGGATTTACTTAGAAGCTCTGAGTTGTTCCCATGACCTGAATCTGTCCAGGCAAAGGAGTTTGTGATTTTTTATCAGATCCCCCTGCTACTTCCTTTCAGCCTTTCACTTCTGTAGAATCTTTTACATTTGTTTAAGGTATAGTTCCTGAAATAAATCTCAAATTTCTATAATACTTAGCAGTGACTTTTTTCCTGATTTGTAGAATATCCTTCGAATTTTGCCTAGTACTTGGCATATAATATATTCTTGATAAATGGTTGTTGAATGAATAAATTAGTGTCAAATAACTTATCGTGATTTGTGTTCAAAAGGGTCAGGGTAAAAACAGTCTCAGACAAGAATCAATGGAGATTAAAACTAGAGAGTGAAATTTGAGAAGTAATAGGGCAATTACATGAATACTTATTTGCTGCAAAGAGAAAAGGAAAAATCTTGTTAGACACCAATATCACCATAATGAAGTGACCTAAGTAAGCTGACCTAAGTAAACTACCATTACCAGTAATAGGAGAAATAAACATGACATCATGCACCCTGAAGTAATGCATGCAGAAGAACACAGCATTCCTTTTGGGGATATTTCTGCTAAATGTGCAGAAAACACCAGGCACACCCAAACTGAGGCATATTCTTCTTCAAAAGTAACAAGGTCCTGAAAGTTGAGGATAGACTAAGAAATTCTTCCATATGGAAAGGTGACAAAAAGACATGTCAACTAAATGAAATGTGTGATTGTGAACTGGATATTTTAGTTGTAGAGTACATGTCTGGAACAAGTGGTGATATCTGAATAGAGTCTGGAGATTTATGGCAATGCCATATCAATGTCAATTTTTTAGTTTTGATGGTTGAATTGTTGTTATGTAGGAGAGTGAATTTGGTTTATATAATCAAATAGTAGCATCTTTTGGAGTGACAGTGTGTCAGTTTGTCAACTTACTACAAAATAACTGGAAAAAAATGGAGGGGTAGTGTAAAGAAATTATGGAAAAATCTTAACATTTGGGGAATGTCATTAAAGGGTAAATAGAAGTTCTTTGTACAGTTAACAAAACTGTAATCTGACTTTGAGATTATTTAAAATAAAAGTTCAAAATAAAGTAGTCAGGGTGTTAATGAACAATATCACTTTGTTTTTTCTTAGAAAATTTACAGTAAAAATTATGTGCTAGACCTGAAATACAGAATAAGATATTACTATGATTTATCTGCAAGCATGGATTCATTTCCAAATGTCGAAAGGATTAACCCTCTGATTATTATCGTCCCTGGAAATGGAAAGTCTAAACACACTGCCAGGAATACACTGCTTTATTATCTTGCACTGTTCAGGATTTTTCTGACAAAAGTGACATCTTTACATCTTCCAAGTTCATCATTCTCTGCTATGGTAGATGTGTTATACTCATCCATGAGATGATTTTTCTGACACATGAGGAGTTAGATTGAACGTCTTTATCTTGGAGTGAATCCTCTATTTCCTCTTTCTAGCCAAGGTGATTATGCTTTCTACTTCAAATAATTCAGATCATTATTCCATCGACAAAAGAACGTGAGGAATCATGACCAAGGAATCAAAATAGAGTTCATAATTTATTAATGTTACTTTTATGCACTTAAATATTTCATTTTGTATTTTTTTGTTGAAATGGAGCAGAAATATTTTCTGCAATAGAATAAGAAAGAATTGCAGATTGCTAATAATTTTAAATTAAAATTATTTTTATGAAATTTAAAAATATATTTATATATTAAAAATGAGCACACACAGAGAGCTGTGATCTGTATGGGGTGATGAGGTTACTTCCAGGGCAATTCTGTCTGTGTTGAGACCCATTAGTGATGAATTTGCTTCTGGAAAACACTTTTTTTGAGTTCCACATTGTCTGGACTTAACTTCTTGCCTATAAGCAAGAAGTTGTACGTGTATAGCCAAAATAATAAACCTAATTCTGGCTGATGCACATCAGCATGTTCTAGCTGAACCAGACTCATTCATTTTTCTCTTCATTCAATAAACACTTTTTTAAAAAAATCAGGCAGTGAACTAGGCTCAGAGGATAACAAAATGAGTAAAATATTGACACGGCCCTCCAATATTGATTCCAGCAGCAGACATCTCACAGTATGAAGGTTCACACACGATTATTTTTTCCCACTGAGGAAAAATAATGTCTCCTCTCTGGCTTTATGATTAGACTAGGATTGAAGACTTTACCCGAGCTCAACCACTGAGATTCTTTATTAATATAGTTGAAATTAGGACTTAAAAGATCTAATTCAAGTTAGCATTTTGCTTAAATTTAAGTGATATATTTTGGAGAAGGTGGGAGAAGGACATCTTCTCCCATGTATGGGAAGAAGGAAAAAACTGTCTAATTACCATGAAGAAGAATAAGATAGACTTTCAGAGACAGCAGAGTAAGACACACAGAAAGAACGATTAAACCTCAAAGAATAGCAATTTGACTTTTTGGTCAGGTTTTCCACTACATATTCTCAGATTTTTGTGAGACCTAGATGCACATCCCTGGGGTTCTATGAAATTCTCTTTTATTCTTCAAATCAATCTCTGCTTCTTTTTTTTCCTTAAGCAACCAAAAGCCTTCTATGGATTAATAAGTACAATAATGTACAGTTGACCCTTGAACCATGCAGGGGTTAAAAGTGCCAATCCCATGTACAGTCAAAAATCCACATATAACTCTTGACTCCCCAAAACTTAACTATTAATATCTTGCTATTGATCAGAAGCTTTACTGATAAAATAGACAGTAGATTAACTCATATTTTGGATTTTCATTTGTTTGATTTTTATTTAGAAACAGGGCTTTACTCTATTGACCAGGCTGGAGCGCGGTGACATGATCATAACTCACTGTAATCTCAAACTCATGGGCTCAAATGATCTTCCCACCTCAGTCTCCTGAGTAGCTAGGACTACAGTCACGTGCCATTTTAAAAATGTGTTTTGTAGTCTGTGCTGTTCTCTTAGAGTCTGGCACCCTTCTCTCTTGGGGAATTGAATAAACTCTTTTTCTGATCTACTTTGTGAATAAACTCTTTTTTTTCTTATCTAAAAAATGTTTTGAAGAGATGAGGTCATGCTATGGTGTCCAGGCTGGTGTTGAACTCTCGGCCTCCCAAACCATGGGTGTTGCAGGCATGAACCCCCATGCCCCACTAATTAACACATATTTTGTATGTTATATGTATTATATGCCATGTTATTAAAATAAAGTAAGCTAGAGAAAAGAAAGTGTTATTAAGCAAATCACAGCCGGGCTCGGTGGCTCAGCCTGTAATCCCTCGCCCTTGGGAGGCTGAGATGAGTGGATTGCCTGAGCCCGTGGGTTCGAGACCCGCCTGGGCAACTTGGTGAGACCTCATCTCTACAATAAATCAAAAATGAGCCGGGCGTGGTAGTGCACTCCTGTAGTTCCAGCTACTGGGAAGGCTGAGGCGGAAGGATCGCCGGAGCCCAGCAGGTTGAGGCTGCGGTGGCCAGGAATGGACACTGCATTCCAGTCTGGGTAACAGAGACTCCAACTCAAAAAAAAAAGAAAATCACAAGGAAGGGAAAATATATCCACTAATGATTAAGTGGTAGTGGATCATCAAAAAGATCTTCATCCTCATACCTTCATGTTGAATAAGCTGAGTGGAAGGAGCAAGAGAAGAGGTTGATGCTGTGTCAGAAGTGATAAAGGTAGAAGAACAACCAAGTATAAATGTTTATGTGCAGTTCAAACCCGGGCTGTTCAATGGTCAACAACATATAAGTGTGCTATATTAGTATGAATGTATTACATTATGACATTGGCCTAGCTGCTTCATAGCGCCCCGACAACATGAGTCAATACAAGATGGAAGTTTTATTTTTACTTTCCCACAAATGTTCTAGCTGATAGACAACCCATTACGTGTAGGGAAACACCACTCCATAGAGTGAAACTGTAACCCAAATCCCAGCTCTCACGTTTTTCCATTCGCTAGGGTGTTCTTACTATATTTTAACTTACAAGAAGGAAGAAGAGAAATTCGAGGTAAAGCAACTTCCTTTTTAGGATGAGACCTAGAAATTGCTCATGGAACATCTCTTCACCGTCCCTGGACGGACCTCACCTCACCTCAAAGGAGAGTTGACAGCTCTATCTTGGTGTCTATTTGATAAATATTTGAGAGTTATATTGCCAGAAAGAAGAAGGAAACAAGATATATGGGGGAACATGAACAATTTCTGCTAAAATAGTTCTATTGAAACATAATGGTAGAACTGCAATTTCATTCACTCAGAATTGTAAGAAAAGATCTCTGAGAGAAAGGAAGTCTTACCTGAATCTTCACTGATGAGCTGGACATTGTAAGGTGAAGAAAGAAAAGGGTCATTTCAGGAAGAGGGGATATAATGCTTAAAAAAGGAGTCATTATCAAAATGTCTTGTGGCCAGAGTATAGACTGTGTATGACAAAGCACTAAGTTAAGGATGTTACCAAATTAGTCTGAACGTGAAGGCCAAACTACACATATTTTTATTTCCTGGCAAAGAAATTGGTTTTAATGCTATTGCAGCAAAAAGTATTGAACTTCTGTTAGCAGAATGGTAATCTAATTAGATTTGCTTTTAGACAGATGGCTGGCAGGCTGTGAAGAGTAAATTGGGGTGGGTGTAAGACTAGTTGTAGAGGCTGAGGCTGGAGGATAACTTGAGGCCAGTGGTTAGAGGCTGTAGCGAGAGCTATGATCACACCCCTTTACTCCAGCCTGGGCAACAGAGCAAGATCTTATCTCAAAAAAATAATTATCACAATTACCACCTTCTTAGTGACTTAAAGTTACACTTCATTATTTCACAGGTTTGTAGGTCAGAAGTCTGAGTGGACTTGACTGGGATCACTGCTTAGGTTCTTATAAAACAAAAATCAAGATGCCAGCCGAGCTTGGCTCTGACTAGTTATACACGGGGATCAGGTAATAGAGATATTAAATCGCATGGTCAATATTTCTGCAAGACATCAGTAAACAAAATTTAGGTAAAAGATACCAACATTCCTGTTATGAACACATTTCTTATAAGAATGACCTTCTCCTGCAGAAATTCTTCCCCTGTGTTCCCCATTCCTGGCCCGCCTTCTCTATCAGCAATATAGATGTTTTTCCCCCGCTAAAATGTCTATATTTACTCAGAGTGTGGCTAAGAAGAATCGAAGGAAAATAAGAAAGCAACCTGCAACGTATTAGCAAATCCTCCAAGCCAACTGTCATAAACCCACTCATTTTATTGACTGACACATTTTTATTTTCTTTTCCAGGTTTGGAACAAAGCTTACACATCAACTAACCAAACATTGCAGTGTCTAGCTAATGAGTTGAAAATACAACTTCTTAACTGAAAATGAGTAGAAACTAGATCTGTGTTTTTTTTCTTTTTTGTTCATCTTTGCACTCATCCGATCATTCCCTTCTGTTCTTTGAGGACACCTTTTGCATCCATCGGTATTTCTGTCACTCTAGCTGTGATTGAGGACAGAATTCCCCCTCTCAAAGGGATTACACCAGTCTCCCCTTAATCCACAGTTACACTACATGCGCTTTCAGTAGCTCATGGTCAAACGTGGTCCTAAAATATTACATAGAAATTTCCAGAAATAAACAATTCATAGTTTTAAATTGCACTCTGTTTTGATTAGCATGACAAAATCATCCATCATCCCACTCCACAAGTCTACGCCTCCTGCCCCTTAGTTACTTAGTAGCAGACTGGATCATCAGATAGACTGCTCAGTCTGGCAGTGCTTGTGTTCAAGTAAGTCCTACTTTACTCAGTAATGGCTCCCAATTCAAGAAGAATAGTGATGCTGGCATATTATCATCAGTGTTTTGCTGTTTTATTAGTTCTCGTTGCTAATTTCCCACTAAGCTTAATTTGTCAATTAAACTTTATCATAGTATGTATGTGTAAGAAAAAAGCATAATATATATACAGGGTACAATACTATCCAAGATTTCAGGCATTCACTGGAGGTCTTGCAATTTATTTCCCCAAATAAATGGGAGGCTATTGTACTTTTTTTCTTTGCTTTTATTGTGCCATAAGTTTAGCATTTGTGTGTTAAAAGGAGCCTCATGAACATATTTTTTCTCTAGTAATAATTGAGAATTTTATAAAGCATACTAAACAAATGGTTTCATCACAGAACTCTATTTATGAATTTATATATATCAATTTACATATATGTAACTATTTGACTATCTATAATGTATAAAGCAGTCTGGAGCATCTGAGGTTATAATCATACATAAGATATAGTCCTCATTCAAGGGACTTCAATACTGGTTCTAACAATATTGGGAAAGTAACATCCTTAAAAGTAAAAAATAAAAATATGTGTTTATGTCAGTGGCAGAAACGTATGTTCAATCAGTTTTCACATACCCAACTTCACCAAGTCTAGAAGGCAAAGTGGTTAAGTGAGTGCCTTTCAGTGATCACTGACTCATCTGCATATTATTTTATTTCTTCAGAAATTAATTATAGGGTGGAATTCCATTCCAGGCTCCAGTAATACTCCAGAAAAGAAAACAAAAACAAAAGCTTGCCCACATACAGCTTACATTCTAGTGGACATCTCCTTGAAAGCAATTTTTTTTTCTTGAGAACTTTATAATCTTGTCTGATCCTTTGCTATCAGTATTTATAGGTTTCTTGTGAGTTTTCCTACATGTAAGATACTATTAGGTCTAATAGTTTCTCATCAATGTGTCTATCATACTCATTCTATTGCTTCTTAGCAGCTAAAATAATGCCTTTGACTTAAAAAGTCACTCCTTTCCCCAAATCTCTGGTTGGAATACCATTTTACTCAGAGGAAATGTCAAAATGCAGACTGCTCTGTAATGCCCTATGTGGTCTCTCTAATGCCCTGTGTGGTCTCGTCGCCTGTTAACTGCTTGCTTTCACCTCCTAATTTTCTCCTGGTCCACGTTGCTCTAGTCATTCCTAATCTCCTTGCTATACTTCATACATGTTCATTCTAGAACTCCTGAATTTAATCTCTTCCATTCCTAGACCTCACATACCCTGGATACATGGATGGCTAATTTTTTTCCCTTCCTGCAAATTGTAATTTAAGCATCACCCTCTCAAGGTGACGCCCTTCAGTCATCTTCTCTAAAAGAGCAACTGCTGTCTACTTCCAATTATGCTTACCATAATTTGAATTCTGTTTTTTCAAGGGTACATCATAACTTTCATCTTCTATTATCTAACTCTCTCCGTTAGATTTTAAACTCAATGGGGTCAGTTTTTTGTCTCTTTTGATTGCGTATGTACTTTTTTTACTATTGCTCTGTACCAATTTACCACAATTACCTTAGTGACTTAAAGCTACACTCTATTATTTCACAGTTCTGAAGGTGAAAGGCTGAGTGGACTTGACTGGGATCACTGCTTAGCGTCTTATAAATCCAAGATGTCAACCAGTCTTGGCTCTTATCTGGAGACTTTGGTAAAGAATCTGATTCCAAGCTCATTCCCACTGTTGGCAAATTTAGTTCTTTACAGTTGTAGGATTGGGGTCTCCATTTCCTTACTGACTGTCAGCAGAGGTCATTCTCAGTTTCTAGAAACTACCCACATTGTTTGTCATGTAACCACTTCCATCTTCTTGCCAGTAAACGCATGTCAAATCTTTCTCATGCTTAGAATCTCTCTGGGTTCTGCTCCTGCTCTTAGATGGATAAAACTCTCCTTTCCTAACTCTCATTTGAGTAGACTACTCTCACCCAGATAATCTGCCTTTTACCTTCTAAAGTAACACAGCCAAGTCAAGTCATCGTATTCACAGGATTTTCTTGTACTCGAAAGGGAGAAGATTATATTAGTTTACCAGAGACCATCTTCAAATCCTGCCTACCATAATGCCGCTATACCAAGTTCTAAAAATAGTTCCTGGACCATTGATTGAAGAAACACAAAAATGAATTAATTAGTAAATGTCTATTGCTGTCGTATCACATGTCTATATAGGAAACTTCACAAAATAAAAGTCTGCCTAGTACAACACACGATCTATACAAATATGTAAACTTAAACGATTAATCTAAAATATCAGCTATGTAAAAATCATGTAAGGAATGATCTTCATGGTTAGAAACTGGTAGGACTCCCAGACCATGATGGATGAAGAAATAGTACTTGGTTCAGTCCATACCTGGGTCTGATACAGGGGCATATGATTCTCCCAGGGCAAGGCATACATACAGTGGCACAGTTGATTGCATATGTATTTTTTTTCCTGAACTCTCTAGAAAATCTCTTTCTTCATCTCTTGCCCCACTAGATCAGCCCTCCCAGAAACAAAGAAAAGAACACATTCACAGGGACCCACCCTCTTCTAATCTTACCATGTCTCTTTCTGTCTTCTTTCCCTCTTTAATACAGTAAGTCATTTTCTAGGTAGACCCTGCTCTTTTAAAATTTGGTTTACTCTTGGTCTTTTGTCAAAGCTCTTAGTCCTCTTTCTTCTCTTGAGAACATACACCATCAAATCTCAAAAGTCAAGAAGATCCCAGTTTATAGAATGAAGAGAAAGAAGAGAGGGTGGGAAAAAACAGATACAAAAGAGGAATTGGGAATAAGGGAGGGAAAAAAGTGAGTTAATATTTCTAACATGTTATTCCCCTGCCACATTTTGTGAACACTTATTTCACTTTATTATCATTACAGTCATGCACTGCCTAGTGACAGGGATACTTTCTAAGAAACTGGCTTTTAGGAGATTTTGTTATAGTGTGCATATCATGGAGTGTACCTATATAAATCTATGTCATATAGCATACTACATACCTAGGTTATGTGATCTAGCCTATTGTTTCTAAGCTACTAACCTGTACAGCATGCCACTATCCGAACTACTATAGGCAATTATAATCGAATGGTAAACATTTGTTTATCTAAACATACAAAAGATACAGTAAAAATGCCATCTTACAATCACAGGGGCTCACCGGAGTATATGCAGTCCATTGTTGACTGAAATGCCATTATGTGGCACATGATTGTATATGTTTATGTGTCTGTCTCTCCCTCTCACACTGTGAGATCTTTAAGGGCAAAGATAAAGATCATTGATTTATCTATTTCCATTCCCTGACACCATTCGGAGCGTTGCCCTATAACTGCTTGCAGCATAAAGTAAAAGTGAATGCATAAATTAAAAAAGATAAAATGGAATATGTACATTTATTATTCAATTTAATGTAAAAGTATGCAACCCAACAAAAGATATCCAGATATCAAATATCTAGGCAGAGATATTCAGAAGAGAATTTGAAATAATTTTGCCACACAACAGAATAGAAAGCTTAGAGAGATATCGATGATAAATGTTATCTTTTCTACGAATGTAGTTTTGAATATAATCAAAATATTTAAGCACTGTTTTACTATACATTTTCATGTGCCATTTACCAATATGAATCAGATTATTAAATGCAAACATTCCTTCTTGGATTTTGAGTGAATGCATAATGCACTCCAAAAGTTATAAATCTGCCTCGGTTGTTTTTTGATATCTGCTAGAGGATGTTCACATTAAGATAAATGGATTGTCATGTTTCAAGAACTGTTTAGTTTCGCTTTTAGGGGACCATCTGTTCTCTGATAAATGGTTCTGTGTATAAGAGTGGGCATGTTGATTTAGCTCTTTTTTAAATAAATGCCATAGCTAATTATTTTTTTTAAGAACACAGTTCTGAAGATCTCCAACTTCCATGGTCACCTTTGAAGATAACTATGTAATAAGTGTTCATGTCTACATAAAGGTTCCTCTTAGGATGCAAATACATTCACCATAAGTTGCAGGAAAAAAATATTTTGATAGGTTGGACGACCCATATTCTTGACTGAAATAATGCCCTTTCCTGTCTAAGAAACTAGCTCTCTGATGAGCTCATAGTTTGAAGCGCACACACTGAATTCCCAAGAAAAGTGGGCCAATCCATTTGCTTTGAATCAACTTTGTTCACCATGGGCTGAGGGAGACTGTGGTATTATCACTCTCACATTTGTTTGGATACTGTTTTTATGCATTGTCAGGAAGAGAAAATACAAATAATGAATTTTTGTTGGAAAACATAGTTTATTCAGAAAGTGAATTAGAGTGAGAGGAGATTCACCTCCCCAAGGTAGGGAAGGGGGACCAAAACTTAGGAAACATGGCGACCAAAGCTCATGAGCACATGGCCTGGCCACTGCTTAACAAAAACAATGGCCACGAAATTTTTAAAGACCATACAATTAGCATGTAATAATCCATATGACTTGTTGAATTGATAGGTATTACCTATTTTGAGTTTTTAAGCATGTGCTAACATTATTCAAAGTGTAGCCATAGTTGTACAATCAAAAGCACAGATATTAAGTATTTTTAGTTGTGTCACACTTGTTAAATACTAAATAAACACTTCGACCACATAGATTTACAGTTTTAAGCAAAACTGCTCTATTTCTAAATTTACAGAAAATGTTTTTGAATGTTTTCATTTGTAGAATCAGCACCATCACTAAAGCAGCAGGAAAACCAGTACTCTGGATAAATCCACCTCCCAGATATTTTTCTGCTTTGAAACATTAGCCATGATTGCAGAAAATATTTTTCTATGACAGATAGCATTTATGGTTGTTAGTAGAGCCTAAATTAAGGCTGGTAACTCATTCTTACTTATTTAAATGGAGAGACAGAAGAAATAGCCAGTTCATTGCTTCATAATCTGTCTAACTGACCTTAGCTATCTTATACTCCATGCATAATGAGTCCTCTGCAACCATATGAAAAACCATATAATATTTAAGACAATTATGTACACTCTCTGTTACTAGAATCTAGGACGTTATACTAGAAAGCTTCAGAAGGTATTTTAGGATAGAGGAATCTTTTTACCTAATGTTTCCGAAATTTTCATGAAGATGGATATCTTCACATCACACTGATCTTTCCTATTACTTTGGGTGTCCTATGCTAAGACAAAGAAAGTTAGCCTAGTGAACTAAAGTAAAATGAAATCTGTCGACAGGTTGCGACCTAATTCAGAGTCAAAGTAAGTGCTGACGAACCAAACTTTGTAAAGGAAGGACCCAGAGCACCTTCCTGAATCTAGGTAGTAGTAGCTATAGAAATATCTTTCCAGGTCATTCTTATTTGTTCCAGCCATGTGTAAATGTGTTCATTCCTCCTGTTACACTGAAACAAGCGTCCTATTCCCATCAAAAGTCAAACTCCCCATTTGCACTTTAGAAATAATCTTCCCTCGCCTTCTCTGTGACTGAACTCTGTACAATTTTGTACTCTCCAGAGTATTTTTAAAAAATGACTACCGTTTTACTCATTCTCTTCAGTACACAGCCAAGCTTTAGAATACCCATCTTAAAAAAATACTTTCTTATTCATCAGTCTGTCAACAGATCACTCATTCTCCTTTGCATCAACCCTTCTTAAAACAGTGTCTAATTATTGCTGTTTCCTCTTCCTCACATGACATTCTCTCCTAACCCACTTCATTGTTTCAGGACCCCACACTGCAGAAACTACTTTTGTGAAAAATATCAAGTCTCTATGCTTGTCAGATTCCATGGTCATTTCCCTGATTTTTCCTCCGTTGGCCTCTGAGAAGCGTTTAATCTTGTTGACCATGTCTTCTTTCTAGAAACACATTTTCTCTTACCTGTCACAAGAAATGTTCTCTGTTTTCGCCCTAGCTGACAGGCTACTTCTTCTCAAGCTCTTTTGCTTGACTTTGGAGAGTCAGAGGGCCTCCTGGGCTTGTCTCAGTCACCTCTTCACTATACGAACACTCTCCACCTATGACCTCATTCCCTTCCATCTCATCAGTAACAACTTATGTCAATGAATCTCATACTTCTTTCAACAGTCCTGATTTCTCCTCAGAGCTCAAGATGCTTATCTGCAGCTGTCTATAACATGACCAACAACCACCTAAAACTTCCGACATGAAAAACAGAACATCTACACCATCCCGATCTTTTGTGAGTCTCTTTCTCCTCGGGAAACCACATCACTATATAACCAGTTGGCCAAGCCCAAAATCTCTGAATTCTTGATGTTTCTTTTTATATCATGACATTCACCCAATTCACCAGCAAATCCTATTAATTATGTCTCTAAAACTTACATAAAATCCATTTAGTATTTTCAGTTTCTACCAAGACCACCCAAACTAAACTACCTCTCTCACTTGGTCCATCACCAAAACCTCCTGAATAGCTTTTCATTTTGTATCTTTTTTTTTTTTTTTTGAGTTGGAGTCTCACTCTGTCACCCAGACTGGAGTGCAGTGGCCGCTCCCGGCCACCGCAGCCTCGACCTGCTGGGCTCCGGCGATCCTTCTGCCTCAGCCTTCCGAGTAGCCGGAATTACAGGCATGTGTTACCACGCCCGGCTGATTTTTTTGATTTATTGTAGAGATGAGGTCTCGCTGCCCGGGCGGGTCTTGAACCCGCGGGCTCAGGCAATCCA
Organism: Carlito syrichta; assembly: GCF_000164805.1. Classification (NCBI taxonomy): domain Eukaryota; kingdom Metazoa; phylum Chordata; class Mammalia; order Primates; family Tarsiidae; genus Carlito; species Carlito syrichta. The sequence continues at coordinate 8,699 of NW_007255413.1, read as the reverse complement.
CTCACCTCAGCATCCCAAAAGCGTGGGATTACAGGCTGAGCCACCGGGCCCAGCTCATTTTGTATCTTATCAACTCTTTTTTGTTTACAATAGAAAAAAGTATATTTGAGAAATATTATTCAGAGTGTCACTTATTTATTTAAATTATCCAATCATCTCTTATCTTATTTCAAACAAAATCATCTTTTATTCTGCTTTGGCCTGTAATGTAACCCCATCTCTTTGACCTTATCATAAAAGCATAACTTTCATAAGCCAGATCAGTCTTCCCTATATGGACTGAACCAAGTACTATTTCTTCATTCTTCATGGTCTGGGAGTTCTACCAGCTTCTAACTATGAAGATTATTCCTTACATGATTTTTACATAGATAGCTGATGTTTTAGATTATTCATTTAAATTTACATATTTGTATTGCTATGAGTCATAATAAGTCCAAAGTCTTCGTGGCCTACCACCAAAAAAACCAAACAAACAAAAAACGTTTATTTTCCACTCACATCACACATATCATAGTTCAATTTCAGTGTGTGTGTGTGTGTGTGTGTGTGTGTGTGTGTGTGTGTGTTGGGAGAAGTTTGCTCTGCTCCACAAAGTTATTCAGCAACTTTTTTAAGTTTAGTGGCTCTAACATTGCATAGGAGACGAAGATGTTCCCAGAAATCTCTGCATGTGGTTTCTATCACTTTTAGAAAAGAGAGAGTCTATGGATCATTGCAAAGAATTCTATATGGGTCACATCTTAGGTCATACTCATCACTTATGCCTCACATTTCTTTGGTCAGAATTCAGTTGCATTGTCACACTAAAGGTAAGAGAAGACCAAATGAATTGTACCCCACCCTTTTCAAATAAAAATTTTAAAAAAATAGAAGCTGGGGAGTCTGGCTTAGTAGTTTCCCCAGAATGAAGAGGAGAACTGAATATTAGGGATGACTAGAAGTATTTAGCATAACATCTAACCAAGTAGTTGCCTAATATGTTACTTAATTTCAGTGGTGTGCTAAGCCTATCTTACTAAATTATGTGTGATGGTTTCCTAATTTTTTAGTCATGCATTAATTAATTTGTAACCCTGTGGCTTCCTTTTAGAAGAATGTAAGCTTCATAACAATAGGACCCTTATCTGTTTTGTTTTTTACTATATTCTTAGTTTCTAGATCCAACCCATGACTGGCACATATTAAGTACCTAGTAAATATTTGTATACGTTTAGAGTGTCTTGATTGGCTTATGTGTTAAGATTAGGACATTGAAAGTTGTTGGACAAATCCATGAATATTGTCTCTTAAGAGAGAAATGCAATGGCCTTGTTTCCTTCACCCACTTGCAGTAACTTAGCAAGAAATAGGCTTGGAGCACACTGAGCAAATCTGATTGAGTTAATTGGCAGAATAAGCAGATACCAGAGGCTGAATTCTGGAAGGCTTCCCATTTCTAGTGAGGTCACTACTTTCACACAGGGCACTTCACTGTTACACAGCTGCGTGGCTATTCCTTGACCCTCTGTTCCTGAAATACATAAGCTATTTCAGGAGTGAGAACTCTCTCTACTATAATGCTATCCGTGGTGTGTGTAGTCCTACTTGTTCCGATCTTGGCCCATTTCTCTCAAGGCTAATGAGAATTTAAGAACCATGCATTTTACTCTATTAATTTCCTTTCTAAGTTATGGTTAAAATTTTGTTTTGTTTTTTAATTTGTACTTGAGGTGTTAGTGTCCCTGAAGCCTATATACGATAAGACACAGTAAAGGAGGAATAGATGATCAAATTCTGAGTATACTTAACAGAGAAAAAGGGAATTGAATGTGAACAAAAAATTAAAACCAGAGATTCTATTTGTAGTTTTCTTCTCAAGTAGTTAAAATAATACCATTATATATAAGGCAAAAGAAAATGCAATATCATACTTTATACTCAATAGTAAAAGTATGGCAAGTGGAACAATTAAGCATTAGTCTTTAATAATTTAAAGCACAATATGTAATTATGTAAGAACAATAATTTGACATTCCTTATATTGAAAAATGCAATAAAAATATTTTTTGTTCAAATGTTCTCATTAAATTTCTTATATTTTTCCTCATACTCGTATTCTAAATGACTAACATTTTTCAATGAATTGCAGCTTTTAGAAGTTATGTAATTTGGGGATTTGAAATAGATTTCTCCTTTTTTTCTCTGGGATTTGAAAAGAATTTCAAATTTTCAATTAGCAATTAGTATGCATACAAGACTTTGGTGAAAATAATCTGTTTTTCTTTATTCTGTAAAACAACCTTTAAAGCAAGGTGGTAGGATGAAGCTATTTTTGCAATTTTTCTCCTTTTTTTTTTTTTTTTCAATATTATATCCTTACTAGGAACTCTTTCTACTTGGGTCAGATATCAAATAAACATGTTTGTAAGTTGGTGTTTATCCTCTTTATTTAACAAATTCATCCTTTTTTTCTCATTCTCAAAAAACATGCATTAAAGGCAGTAGTCTACTATGTTGTAGGTACTATTTATTGTAAGTAAGTAGTAATGGGCAAGGCATAGCCTCTGACATCAGTGAGTCTATAGTTTTCCAGAAAGACAAACAAGCCAAAGTTAAAGTTTTCAGAAAGTATAACACAAGCACACACCAGTTATTAGGAAGCTCATTTAGTTTAGATTGAAGAGTCAAGTCACACTGTCTAGAAGAGGCAATGCTTGAGTTAAATCCTACCTGATGTGCAAAAACTCATGGGCATAATCTAGAAGTGAATTATAGTCTGGGGGAGCAGCATGTGGGAGGGCAGTCATTTGTGAAATAACGCAATAAATTCAGGTGTGGTGAAAAGTTGAGTATGTCGAAGGGAAGGATTGAATAGCATGTAAAGAAAGAGCTATACAGGGCTGATCATGACAGGTCTTGTCTTCTATGTTAAGAAATTTGGGTTTTGGCTTCTTTATTAGGAAAGTTAAAGTTTGACAAACTCTTAAACTTCTGAAGTATAATTCACGCATGAGAGTTACATAATCACATTCAAATATTAGAAAGATCACTGTAGAGGACTGAGGAAGAGAGCAGAAGGAACAAATGGAAACCTTTTAGAATAACTCATGGCTATGATGGTGCTGTAACTTTATGGATTCAGCTACTGCCTTTAATTCTAAAACATGAGAGTAGTAAATAATTTCTAAAAATATTAAAATGACAAAACAATAATCAAAATAAAGCAAATATCTAACTGTATCAGAAGTAGAAAGCAAACACCAATGACAATAAGTAGAAATTTTCATGTTGATGGCCCATTAATTTCCTAGCATAATGAATGAAAAAATATCTATAACTAAGCACATTACAATAAGTTTTCAGAATATCACAGACAGATTAAAGATCCTAAAAGTTGTAAAAAGAAAAAAATGGAGTGCACAAATTAGAAACAATCAACTGAGATGTCACCATACTTCCAAATAGCAACACTAAGAATTAAAGACAATGAAACGGCATTTTAAACTCAAAGGAAAAAATATTTTTCAACTTGAAAGGCTTAGTGAAACTACCCAGCAAAGATGAGTATAAAGTTAAGACATATTCGATCATTTGATGCACTTTTTATAAGGTCGCTGCTGGAGGATGTGTCCATCAAATGAAGAAACGAAGAGAGAAAGATGAAAATCCAGAGTCCAGGAAACAGGAAATAAAATATAGGAGAGAAGAAAGAGAATACTTGCGAAGCTAGAGAAATGCAGAAACAAGAAGATAGCCAACACAACACACCTAAGGAGCAAAACGTCCAGGCTGGAAAAAGCCCTGGGGGAGACAGATCCATGAAAAATGGAGATCGGGTAGATTAACTAATGTCTTTGATCACATCAGAAGAGTTTTATAGTTCCATCAGATAACTGTGTGATAATTGGGGACAGATTTAGCATACATCTGGTTAGAGTTTCAGAACTACAGAATGGGGAAACTGGAAAGAAAGGAATATTTAAGGAGATCACAGCCTATATGAAAAATCGCTTAGCATCGCAAACATCAGAAAAATGCAAATCAAAACTACAGTGAGATACTACTTCACACATGTCAAGATGGCTATTATAAAAAATAAATGTTGGCAAGGATGTGCAGAAAATAAAACCCTTGCAAACGGTTGGTGGGAATGCAAAGTGGTGCAGCTGCTATGGAAAACAGCCTGGGAGTCCTCAAGAAATTAAAAATAGAATTATGAGCTGGTAATTCCACAATCCACAGTAATCGAAATAAGGGTCTTGGAGAAATATAACCATTCTTATACTCATCGCTGCACTAGTCATGAGAGCCAAGACTATAAGAACCTTAGAAAAATGCAGGAGACACTCTTATGAAAGTTGGAACTGGCAACCAATTCCTGATCAAAACCCAAAGTGCCCAGGTCATAAGAGATAAGATAGATAAGTAGGACCTCATGAGACAGACATGCTTCTGCAAAGCCAAAAAACCATCAAGAAAGCAGAGAGACAGCCCACAGACTGGGGAAAAAATACTTGCCAACTTCATGTATGACAAAGGCCTAACATCAAGGATCTACAAGGAATTCAAACGTGCTGAAAAGAAAAAGCAAACAGCCCCCTTACAAAGTGGGCTAAAGATATGGATAGATACTTCTCAAAAGAAGACATACCAACGACCAACAAATACGTGAAAAAATGTTCAGCCTCACTGGTCACCAATGAGATGCAAATTAAAACTACACTGAGATACCACCTAACTCCAGTCAGAATAGCCATCATCAATAACTCAAAAAATAGCAGATGCTGGAGAGGATGCGGTGAAAAGGGAACACTTCTACACTATTGGTGGGAGTGTAAACTAGTACAGCCTCTGTGGAAATCAGTGTGGCAATTCCCAAAAATGGACCTTCCATATAACCCCATATCCCACTACTGGGAATATGCCAGAAGAAATCAGATCACTCTATAAAAAAGATACCAGCCCACGTATGTTTATCTCAGCATTGTTCACAATAGCAAGAACATAGAACCAACCATGCTGGATAAAAAAAATGTGGCACATATACACAATGGAATAGTATATGGCCATAAAGAAGAACAAAATCATGAACTTCACAGCAACCTGGATGGAATTAGAGCTTATAATATTGAGTGATTTCTCACCGAAACAAAGAGCTGAATATCACATGTTCTCACTCATAAGTGGTCCTTGAACAACTACCGTATTACTATTAAAATAAGGATTGAAAGTAGCAGGAAACTGTGAGGGGTGGGGTGAGGGGGAAGTTGGGATTGACAGTAGTAGATATCTGCCTGAGGAGGGCGGGAAGACCTCATCAATAATATTTGTATACCTAACCCTGAATTGCACTCCACATTTTAAAAATGAAAATTAAAAGAGAAAAAAAAAAAAAACTAGGAATGACAGAACCCCCAAAATTAAAATTAAACATCCAATCCTGGGTAGAATGAATAGAAACAAATATTAATGGGTGCTTAGATATGTTGTAGCGAAACTTTCAAACTTCAAGGATAAAGGGAAAGATCTTCAAAAAAAGAAGAGACATTTTATTTACCCACAGATGTAAAGTAAGACGGCAGGTGCAGAAATCATTGTAAAAATGGATTAAAAAAATATGATACATATACATAATGGACTGTGACACAGCCATAAAGAAGGACAAAGCTATGAACTTCACAGCAACTTGGATGAACTTAGAGGCTATCATACCGAGTGATCCATCACAGAAATAAAGAACCGAGTATCACATGATCTCACTCATAAGCGGACCTTGAAACAACTGTCATGAAACTATAAGAAAGGGATTGGCAGTAGTGGGAAACTGCCAGGGGAGGGAGAGGAACACTTCATCAACATGCATAATGAACATTTGTAAACCTGACTCTGAATTGTACCCCACATATTTAAAATAAAAAAATTTTAAATAAAAAATAATAAATAGATATAAAGAGTGGATTAGATCCAGATTGGGGAAGTTTGGAGAGGGAACCATTAGAGGCCTATCACCCCACCTCCCTCATTATTGGGGTAGTTCATTTCCTTCTATCTGGTTGTGCAATGTTCTACCAAAGAAACCAAAGAGAGGCAGAAGGATGTGTGGGAAAGGGGTGGATTGGACTGAAAGAGATGGCTTTGCCAACCTACTGCTGAACATCTGCACCAAGGTGCTACTGTTTCCCAGAAACTCAACAGGCTGCTATTTTCCCTTGGTCTCCTCAGAATTTTAATAAATTGTTCACTACATTTTGGAGCATCATAATGTTTTGTCACTCCTGTAGCATGCCAGGGTTTCTTTAGGGAGCCCAAATTAGCAACTGATGCCAGCTCCCCATCTTAGAGGTAAATGAATTTTCCCTTACATTTTAACTTCTATACTAGCCTTTATGTTTTTCTAACAAAGCCTAGATTTATGCAGTATCTTTATCCTTGATCAAGGCTCTGAATTAGCAGATCTCTGAGGATTCTCTGCCTTCTCTCTTTTCCTTGCCAAAGATAAAGAAATTATCCTAAGGAGTGCCAAATATAAACAGTGAATATGATTGCTGGGATGAAAATACAGCAGTTTTCTTGAGGGATGGGGAATAAGAAAACAAGAAGTGATTAAGCCCAAATTGCAAATCTTTAGGTTCTCAGACCCAAGGCAAAATATTTTTCCCTATTCCTGTCATCCCTCCAATCTGGAAGAGTTGGAATCCAAGTTGTGTTCCTTACCATTAGGGAGCTATCACTAGCAAAAACATAGTTTCAAAGGAATAAAAGATGAGCTCATAAGAAAAAACTATAAGACATCTGAAATGTACAAGCACTAAGAAAGAAACCCAACAAATGCTAACCTGTGTCAGTGAAGACCTTGAAAATTTTTGAAAATAGAAAAATTTTGCAGGATTCAGATGGTATGGTATATATCATAAACAAAAAGAAGATATGGACATTTTAAAACATTGACATCACAAAACAATCTCATTACTTTCAGAAAAAATTCAGTTAGCTTAAATGGTCAGTCAGGTTGATATCAAACACCATACAGATGAGAGGTGGGAGAAGACCAGTAAGTAAGTGCCTTTAATTTCACCCCCAGGAAAATGATCAAATGTAGCTAAAATAAATTGAAAAATCACAGGCACAAGAAAAAGCATGCCAAGACTGTTTTCGTTTTGTTTTAAAGAAAGAAACAAAAAACTTGTACTCTAGTAAGGAACGCTACACATAAACCCAGGGGAAAGAAAAAGAAATGATATGGGAAATAAAAGAGAATAAAAAGTGCATAACTGTTTGCTAAAGAAGCAGTGACAAACAAGTCCAAGTGCATTCATATCAACTCAAAACCAGAATTCCAGATGATACCACTGAGGCCAGGGAAGGAGAAACAATCAGAGGGGATGACTGTGGGCCAACATTCTTTTCTTGTTCAGATGGAATACATACATAGAAAAAAGCTTCACCCAGTAAGAAAAAAAAAAGCATACTTATGGCTCTTAATAAGTAATGCTAGCCCACGGCAGAGAAGAAATAGAATATTAGGCTTTAAATTCAGAAGAATATTCTGTCTGCAGAGTGAAAGACATAAAAGAACAGGAAAAATGTACTGCAAGTAAACAACATAAGATGGGATAGTAGAAATAATTCCTGATGTGATTGAGTTATAAAAAATGCAAATATGTTGACCATGTCAAAATGTCAAAGACGTGAGAGTCATCCAAATGGAATCATAAAATAGTAGCAATATGTTATGCACAAAAGCCACATTTAAAACAAAAGGATAAAGAAATATTGAAAATGGAAGACTGATAAGCAATTTATGAATCAATTTAAAAAAAAAAAACAAAAAACTTAATCTGGGCGTGGTGACTCACACCTGTAGTCTTCCAGCTACTTGGAAGACTGAGGCAGAAGGATTGCAGGAGCCCAGCAGATCGATCCTGGGGTGGTTGTGAGAGTGCCACTGCACTCCTGCCTGGGTGACAGAGTGATACTTTGTCTCTGGGGGAAAAAAACCAGAAGGAGTATATAGATAAGTCAAAGGAAACAAAAAAACAAAAAGTAACCTTGAGGATGATTGCTTAAGACCAAGATGAATGGAAGTAGAAAAAATAATAGTGGATATCAGTGAAACAGAGCATAAAATAACAATTAAAAATTAAAATGTCTAACAAACAAATGTCCGATTCCTTGAACAGATTACTAAGATAAACAAATCTCTCACAAACTGACACAAATTGAAGAAGACTCAAGTTAGCTATGAAAGATTAAATAGGGTAAGTCGCTACACATATTACAAAAATAAAATTCATAAAATAATACACAAAAGTAAAAACACAGAAAAAACTAAGAGAAGCAGTCTTTTCTAGGAAGATGTACATTGCCAAAATTGTATGAAGACATTGGAAAGTGTAACAGATCAATTGAAAGTAAGAAAATGGACATTGACTGGGTGGACATGGTGACTCACACCTGGAATCCCAGCACTTAGGAAGTCCAAGGAGACTTGAGATCTGCCTATGCAGCATGCTGAGATCTTGTCTTTAAAAAAAAAAAAAAAAAAATCAAAAAATTAGCCAGGTGTGGTGGTGCATGCTGGTAGTCCCAGCTACTTGGAAGGCTGAAGGATCTGCTAAGCTTGGAAGTTTGAGGCTGCTGTGAGTCATGACAGTGCCACTACATTCCAGCAACAGAGTGAGACTCTGACCCAAAAAACAAAACAAACAAAACAAAAA